>NC_064288.1:56615451-56658988 GCF_019186545.1 Solanum stenotomum
AAAAAAAATCCCCTGTAATGAAGGAGAAGAAGGGTTTAAATAGGGGAAATTAGGGTTCGGTTTTTGGGGGGAGGAAAAGAGTGAAAAACTCGAATGAACAAGGCCCAACTCTTTCAAATCGAATTTCTTCCGAAATCCAGCCCATTTCAGCACGAAAATCCCATTTCTTTCAACAAGAAATCGAGTGAGGTGGAGGGCTAGGATCGATCTATTGTACTCGCAGCTCGACGTGGTTTCAATCCTGTGTGGCAAGGACGAAACACGGCTATTGCAGGTATTTTTCGCAGCTGGAACAGTACTATTGTACTGGGTGAAGAAGACGACGCGTCCTCTGCTTTGGAGCCGTTGGAATTTCTGCTTTCCGTGTATTTTCACGCTGCTGCGTGCTTTTTCGTGAATTGCGATGGCTTTGCTATTGGAGATGGTTGCTGCTACCTTTCACGTCGTTTGGGAACGTTTGAGAGCTGCCGTGTGTTGCTGGTACTGTTGTACGTCTGGCTGGATTTCTTTTGTAAAGCAAAAGGTGGGCCGGGTTGGGGCATAATTTGATGGGCTGCTCAAATAATGTGTTGGGTCAGTGAGAATTGTAAGGGAATTGAAAGACAATGGGCTGTTGGAGGAAGTGAATTGGAACCAGAATGGGAAATGGGTTGAGCATTTGTGTCATTTTAAGGGAATGGAAAAAAGCCCAAAATTTTGGTGTTTAAAAGATTAATCGAGTAGAATTGAATTTAAGTTAGCCATACAAATCTAAGTTATAACCAACTGGAGCTTAAAGACGTATTCAAATTTAGTTGATTAGGATAAGTTTGGCTAGAATTCAAGAGGTACGGATTAATATAATTAATTTGTGAGCTCTTTAATTTTTAACGAAATAAAATAATTAACTTAATTATAAGCTAATCGATTTATATATGAACTAATTAATCCAAGATTAAAACTATAATTTGAACTGACAACTAAAATATTTATTTTAACAAAGTAAAATCTTTGATATGATTTTCAAACATTTGTAAAATATACTAATTATGTATATAATTATATGAAACATATTCATTATTCAAAACTATAAAAAAAATCGACTGAAATTATTTAAACTAATCTTGAAACTGTTTGAATTTTATAAATCTAATCATTCTAAATCGTTTGAAAATTAAGAAGCTCAGAAGTTAATTATTATCGGGGAGGGTCAAAATTGTGTGTCAACAACTGTCCCTCGTTTTACTCGGATTGATGCAAGAAATTCGAGAAAAATGAAATTGACTAATCCAATTTTGACCGACCACATCTTCACCTTTTGGAAAAAGGGTTTTTGGTACGGACTTTAGGAATTACGGCCGAACCCCGAAAATGGGTATCCTACATGTCTTAGGCTGTATGAGAATTTAGGTCACTTGTAGTTCGATACGCTTGATTTGACGCACGATTTTGAAAAAATTCAAAAGTCATTTCGATATCAAATTATGAAGGGACCGGAATGCTCGGGAATAAGGTTTGAGGGTGAATATTGGAATACAGCCGAGTTTTCTACATTGATCCCGCCTACAAATCCTTAAACATTAGGAATCAGGCTGCTCGTAGTTCGACTCTATCGGTTGAAAAGGAAATCTATTACGCAAGATATCCTTTGGTTCTAGAGGAGTGACAAGTAAGTCGAGTATGAAAAAGAGGCTTGCAACCTCTTAGCCATGAATGTGGTGCACTTCACACCCATAATTAAGAACTTACGCGGACATAATTCTCAAAGCTCTTGGTGCATTGTCACTCAGATTGGAAAATTGCTTCCGATAGAGACCAAAAAATTCTAGATGCGAAACTGAAACTGACAAACCTAAAGATAAACCCACATGCCTTCTGATAGGGGTGTGGTTTGATTGTGGTGGAAGTCGCTCCTCTGCTCGCGTCCTAAGAGTTTGGCACTTCTCTTTGGACTATGTCCCAGTTTGTTGCTAAGAAAAAGTTCCACGTTGTGCTGCATCCTAATTAATGTCGTCCGCACCTGTGGTTTGTTTTGAGAATTCATCCTCTTGGATGCTCTCGACAAAGACTGAGATAAACTCATTAGCATAAAAAATGCAATTCAAATGGGAGACAGTGTCTTTTACCGTGTTGACACTTAATTGTTCTCTTTGAATATTTGACGTCAACTCTATTGGGTTTGACGTGAAGCACATAAAGTTTGTGTCTCATATTTGCAATATGATCTTCAATGTACTCTTCCTTTGATATCAAAGTAATAAAATAAGTTGATGTAAATATGTTGACAGTTCTCTTGACGTCGTTGTTGATAATTCTCTTGATGTCATTTTGTAATGAAAAAATGATGCAGTCGATGTTGATCTTCTGGTGATGGGTAAATTTTTCTCTTGCAATGCATAACTTCTTTTCCGCGATGCATGAATCCTTCTCTTGCTATGCATGAATCTCTTTCCCGCGATGCATGGCATTTTCTCTTGCTATGCATGGTTGCTTCTTCTTGCTATGCATAAATCTTTTTCCCGCGATGCATGACTTCTTTATCTTGTAATGCATGACTTTTCCCGCGATGCATGAATCCTTCTCTTGCTATGCATGAATCTCTTTCCCGCGATGCATGGCATTTTCTCTTGCTATGCATGGTTGCTTCTTCTTGCTATGCATAAATCTCTTTTCCGCGATGCATGAATCCTTCTCTTGCTATGCATGGTTCTCTTTCTCGCGATGCATAACTCTTCTCTTGCTATGCATGGATTTCCTCTTGTTATGCATGATTTCTTCTTGTTATGCATGGTTTCTTCTTCCCGCGATGCATGGCATTTTCTCTTGCTATGCATGGTTGCTTCTCTTTTTTTTTTCTCTTGTAATACACCAATCTCTTTTCTTGCTATGCATGACTTCTCCTCTTGCAATGCATGACTTCTCCGCGATGCATGATTTCTTTTGATGATGCCTCCCTGATACCAAATGAAGATAATGCTTCACCGAGCAACATATATGATCTTCTGGACATCTTTTGGAACGGCGGTATCGTCTCAATCGACAATACAAATAAAAATGACCCTCGGAGTAGTGGTATCATCTCATTTGACAATACGATATAAATGACTCTTCAGGTAGTGATATGGTCTCAGTCAACAATATAAATAAAAATGACCCTCCGGGTAGTGGTATCGTCTCATTCGACAATACAATATAAATAACCTTCAGGGTAAGAATATTATCATATCTGATAATATAAATGCAGATAAATATCTTCCAGGTATCTTTAGTTGCTGGAAAATATTAATATTTCTCTCTTCAAGGTTTTCATTTGTCCCATCTCCGAACATAATTGCATGTTCGTTATGAATCTTGTCTTGCTGAAAATTTGAATAAATTAATGCTACTCATATTCCCAATTCTTAATATAAGAAGCATGAAATATTTCCTGCATCCACAGAAAAATCGTCAATTCGGGGAGCTCTTCGCCCTTTTGACTTCTCCATATTTGTTGAATGGAAGAATATGCCGATCTTGAGGCAAACCTATAGACCTGCATCCACAGAAAAATTGTTAGTTTTTTACAAAATGAACTGATCTGTGTTGATCTCTTCGGTTGTCTGCTCCTTGTCTTGCTATCTCCGGTTGATTTCTCTGATCTCCCGCTTCTTGATAGATAAGACAAAGCATTTTTATGTAAAAATAATTGAAACATGTAGGAAAAGTTTTAAGAAAACATAGATTTTTAAAAAGTAGCATTTGGAAAATGTCACTGCCAAGTGTCATGTCACGCCAAGCTTAGTGGACGCCATTTGGAGTTGATGTTTTGGGATCTATCTGATTACTTGTTGGGAAAAATTCAAAGTTGTTTTAAACTCCCGACAGACCCGATTGAAATTTTGAGGCCATCTCAAAATTTCTGTCCCAGTTAACTGTCTTGGTTTGTCTTCAGTTATTGGTGAGCAAATCACGGAATTTTTGAGATATTCTCAAAAATTCTGTCCCAGTTGCGAATCTCAAAGTGACTTTAGTCTTGACTTTGTTGGAAAGATCTCTTTCTTGAGAATTTTTTAGTCCCTCTCAAAAATTCTGTCCCAGTTTCTATTGTAAAGAGAAATAGAAATCTTACGGGAGATATGACCGAGCCCTTGTGGTGCCTACGTATTCCGTTGAGGCAGGAATCAGGTCAAACGTAGTTCCCCCTCAAGGATTAACAAAAATAGGAATTTTACAAAGAAAGTGACCGAGGCCGACATAGGCCGCCTACGTATCTCATTCTTGAGAATTCAGGTCAGACGTAGTTCATTACATATGGATAGATTCTAAACGAAGAAATTACAAGCAAATGGAACGATTACAAAGAAATGGCAGAAATACAAACTAAAATTTCACACATAGTATCTCTTGACTGCATCTGAGTTTATTGGTTTCGGCCATTCGGTGCCATCCATCTCCGACAGGACTAAGGCACCTCCGGACAACACTTTACGAACCATGTAGGGTCCTTGCCAATTTGGTGCAAATTTCCCTTTGTACTCATCCTGATGAGGGAAAATGCGTTTAAGAACCAACTGACCAACTTCAAACATTCTGGCTCTTACTTTTTTATGGAAAGCGCGAATCATTCTCTGTCGATACAGTTGTCCATGACAAACAGCAACCATTCTCTTCTCATCAATCAGTGTTAACTGATCAATCCGCTTGCGAACCCAATCAGCATCACTCAATTCAGCTTCTTGGATGATTCTCAATGAAGGTATCTCAACTTCTGCAGGTATAACTGCTTCTGTTCCATACACTAGCAAATATGGAGTAGCTCCAACTGATGTTCTGACAGTCGTTCGGTAACCCAACAAAGCATATGGCAACATCTCATGCCAACCTCTGCGATTATCAATCATTTTCCTCAAAATCTTCTTTATGTTCTTGTTGGCAGCTTCTACGGCTCCATTCATTTGGGGACGATAGGCGGTTGAGTTTCGGTGGGTAATCTTGAATTGTTCACATATTTCTCTCATCAAGTGACTGTTGAGATTCGCTCCATTATCAGTAATGATGGATTCTGGTACTCCAAACCTACATATCAAATTGTTGCGAACAAAATCAGCTACAACTTTCTTGGTCACCGACTTGTACGAAGCTGCTTCCACCCACTTGGTGAAGTAGTCAATGGCAACCAAAATGAATCTGTGTCCGTTAGAGGCGGCTGGCTCTATTGGACCAATGACATCCATGCCCCAAGCTACAAAAGGCCAAGGTGAACTCATAGCATTAAGTTCGTGAGGCGGCACTCGAATCAAATCACCATGCACTTGACATTTATGACATTTCTGCACAAACTTGCAACAATCATGTTCCATAGTCATCCAAAAATAACCGGCTCGAAGGATCTTCCTCGCCAAAGTGAGCCCATTCATGTGAGTACCACAAACTCCGGCATGTATCTGTTCCAGAAGCTTTGCAGCTTCACTAGCATCAACGCATCTGAGAAGACCTAAATCTGGAGTCCTCCTATAAAGGATTTCCCCACTTGCAAAGAAATTGAGGGCCATGCGGCGTATCGACTTCTTCTGGTTGAACGTTGCATTCTCAGGATAAGTCCCGTCCTCTAAATACTTCTTGATGTCAAAATACCAAGGCAAACCATCTGGTTCCGCTTCGACGTGTGAACAATGAACAGGTTGTTCTTTTACCTCTATATCCACTGGATCAATATAACTTGTATCTGGATGCTTAATCATTGACGCGATGGTGGCAAGAGCATCGGCCAACTCATTCTGTGTCCTGGGAGTGTGTCTGAACTCAATCTTGCGAAATCTCTTGCACAACTTCTGTATATACCGCACATACGGTGTGATCTTTGGGTTTTTCACGGCCCATTCCCCTTGAACCTGATGAATCAGCAAATCTGAATCTCCAATAACCAGCAACTCGTGAACATTCATATCAATCGCCATCTTCAGACCGAGGATACAAGCTTCATACTCAGCCATGTTGTTCGTGCATTCAAATCGGAGTTTAGCCGCCATAGGATAGTGCTGACCGGTTTCTGACACTAAGACCGCTCCAATTCCTTTCCCTTGATGATTCGCCGCTCCATCAAAGAACACTCTCCAACCCGGGTACGCTTCAGAAATATCCTCACCAACAAACGAAACTTCCTCATCGGGAAAATAAGTCTTGAGCGGTTCATACTCTTCATCAACTGGATTCTCTGCAAGATGATCAGCCAAGGCTTGCGCCTTTATCGCCTTCTGAGTCACATACACAATGTCAAACTCACTCAAAAGCATTTGCCATTTAGCCAACTTCCCGGTCGGCATTGCTTTCTGGAAAATATACTTCAACGGGTCCATCCTGGAAATAAGGTATGTGGTATAAGAAGACAAGTAATGTCTTAATTTCTGAGCAATCCAGGTCAAAG
Organism: Solanum stenotomum; assembly: GCF_019186545.1. Lineage (NCBI taxonomy): Eukaryota > Viridiplantae > Streptophyta > Magnoliopsida > Solanales > Solanaceae > Solanum > Solanum stenotomum. The sequence continues at coordinate 56,621,834 of NC_064288.1, forward strand.
CACAACACGTTCTCTCCAAAAGAGTGTAACGAGCCTCATATGGAGTGAACTTTTTGCTCAAGTAATAGATGGCTCGCTCTTTCTTTCCAGTTTCGTCATGTTGACCAAGCACGCATCCCAATGCATTATCTGAGACAGACAAATATAACAATAATGGACTCCCTTCTCGCGGAGGGACCAACACCGGTGGATTGGACAAATAGTTCTTGATAGCATCAAAAGCCATTTGACATTCTCCGGTCCACTTGGTCGAGGCATCTTTTTTCAATAACTTAAAGATAGGCTCACACACCACAGTGGATTGAGCTATGAACCGACTGATGTAGTTCAACCTTCCCAAAAAACTCATCACCTCTTTCTTGGTCTTTGGAGGAGGTAATTTTTGGATCGCCTTGATCTTGGAAGGGTCAAGCTCAATGCCCCTCCTGCTGACTATAAATCCCAACAACTTGCCAGCTGACACTCCAAAAGCACATTTGGCGGGATTTAATTTCAAATTGTATCGGCGTAAACGATCAAAAAATTTCCTCAAGTGAGTCAAGTGATCTGGACTCTCGCAGGACTTGATTATGACATCATCTACATACACCTCGATCTCCTTGTGAATCATATCATGAAAAATGGTCGTCATAGCCCTCATATAAGTAGCACCGGCATTTTTTAGACCAAAAGGCATCACCCGATAATGATATACACCCCAAGGCGTGATAAAAGCTGTCTTTTCTGCATCTTCTTCGTCCATCAGGATCTGGTGGTAACCCGCATAACAATCCACGAATGACTGCATCTTATGCTTAGCACAGTTATCAATGAGAATATGAATATTTGGTAACGGAAAATTATCTTTCGGGCTAGCTTTGTTGAGATCTCTGTAATCAACACAAATTCTTATTTTTCCGTCTTTCTTGGCAACCGGAACAACATTAGCTAACCAAGTCGGATGCTGCGTGACTTCCAGTACTTGGGACTCGATCTGCTTTGTAATCTCCTCTTTGATCTTCAAACTCAACTCAGGCTTGAACTTTCGAGTCTTTTGTTTTACTGGACTGAAATCTGGATTGATCGGCAATTTATGGGACACCATATTCGTGCTCAGCCTCGGCATATCTTTATAAGACCAGGCAAATACATCAATGTACTCCCCGAGCAAACGAATCAGGTCTCTTCTTTGAGCTTCTATCAGATGGACACTGATTCTTACTTCTTTAACACATTCCTCATCTCCGAGATTCACAGTTTCGGTTTCTTCCAGATTTGGCTTGTGTTGATTTTCGAATTGTCGAAACTCTTCAGCAACATGTTCGGGAACCTCATTTTCTTCTTCATATTCCTCACATTCATCATCACCTGCCTCATTTTGTTCACTCGGTTCATGACATGACATGACATTGGCAGGTTTTAAATTAATATTACTGAAATCATAAACAAACAAAGTTAGGAAAGTAAAATATAAACAGATAAGTAAACAAGCAAATTTGATAAAAGAGGCTTTTCATTTAAATTGAAAGACAAGCACAAACTTTAGCCATGGCCGAGGGCCATTTTGCCTTTTGAAACATCACAAGGGAATTTAAAAACTTCAAACAAATAAAATTGCATAAAGGGTGGGTCTCGGGCCTCTTCCGGACTACCACCGATTTAAAAAAAAACAAAGACACATGTCTTTTCTACCCAGATGAGCGGGAAATCAGGAGTGGTGTGGAGGTCCAATTCTGCAATCACTCCTCAGGCTCTGCATCACGGATGCCTGATGTCCCAGCCTCTTCCTCAATGACCGCATCAATCTCCTCAAAAAGGCCACAGATTCCTTCCCCGAGACCATCATCATTGACATATCCTCGCACCGGGAACGACTGGTACAGATGAGGAATTGGCCTGGCCAACGCTTGATCAAGATTCTTGTTCTTCATCTCTGCTTCGTCATCTGTTGGGACATATCCCAAACCAAACTTTGCTCCTTTGGCGGGAATTTGGACAGGCTCGACGATTCCTTGGAAATGCTTCCCCAATCCAAATCCTGGTTCGAAACCATTCTGGAGCATAACAGTAGCAATCATCTTGTACACGGCAGGCATAGGAGGCTGTGGAGCCAAGTCATTACCGGTGGAATTTACCAGCTCCACCGTGTAGAAATCACAACCTCGAGAGACATCATCAACGATCGGTGCATACCCATTGGAATGACTCCCTTCACCATAAATGACCAATTCCTTGTCGTTCCAAACAAACTTCATTAGTTGGTGAAGGGTAGAAGACACAGCCCCAGCCATATGAATAAACGGCCTTCCCAGAAGCAAGTTGTAACTAGTGTTGATATCCAACACCTAGAACTCCACGTTAAAATCCGCAGGACCCACCTGAATATCCAAGTTCACCGCACCCAGTGTGTCTCTTTGCACTCCATCGAAGGCCCTCACATTGACTTGGTTCTGGTGAAGCTTTCCCACGTCGAATTTCAGCTGTCTCAGAGTCGAAAGTGGGCAAATATTAAGACCGGATCCGTCATCGACCAAGACGCGATTAATTATCTTGTCTCGACACATACAGGTGACATGCAGAGCTTTGTTGTGCATCTTTCCTTCAAGAGGTAGCTCCTCATCACAAAAACTGATTCGGTGTCCTCGGATGACCTGGTTTATCATGGCTGCCAAATTGTCACTATTAGTACCCACAGGCACATAAGTATCATCCAAAGCCTTCATCAACGCCTGCCTATGTAACTGCGAACTCATTAACAAAGCCCATACAGAAATTTGAGCTGGTGTCTTCTCCAAGTGCTTCACAATTGAATAATCTTTCGGCTGCATTTTCCTCCAGAACTCCTCGGCTTCAGCTTCACTAATCGGTCTTTTAGTCTGATCCTTTTTCTGCCCTCCTTGGGCCAATTCTTTCGGCGTGTAGCACCTACCAGATCTGGTCATGCCTTGAGTAACAGCCGTTTCAATCACAAATTTTGGTCGGGTAAGAGTTTCTCGCGGCACCAAGGCAACAGCCTTCTCGGGTGTCAGAATCACAAACTCTTTCTTTCCTCTGATGCTCAACGAAGCTACAGCCTTTTCCAATTCGTCAGGAGCAATCGAAATTATTGCCTTTGTCACGCACCAATCATCATCTGTCTCTATCATATTGATAGTGGCGCCTCCATGATTTGGCAAAGGATTACTGTTGACATTGGGCGCAACTGTCTGAAGAGAGACCACATTCTGGTCAATCAGGTCTTGAATCTTATGCTTCAGGTTGATACAGTCTTCAGTATCATGTCCAACACTGTTGGAGTGATATGCACACCTCTGATCAGGTCTGTAAAACTTTGAGCTAATGTCAACTGGCTTAGGATCCACTGGATGAATATATCCTACCGCAGTTAATCGCTCAAACACTTTTGTTCGGCTTTCAATAAGCGGAGTAAAATTTCTAGCAGGCTTCTTCTCAAATCTAGGACGGGAGGGATCATAATTGCCCTGTTGAGGGGGAGGCATTTGGCGATAATTTGGAGCATTCGGACGTGGGGCTTGATATCTGGGATATGAGTTGGTTTGGTAGTTTGGTTGTGGAGCTTGGTAGTTCGAGGGGGTATTTTGGTAAAGTGGAGCTGGGGTTTGGTACATTGGGGGAGGGGTTTGGTAATTTGTCTGAACGTTGGCACAGTTGGGGGCGGCATGTCGATAGTGATGAGNACTTCTTCGGGGTCTTCCTTCCCTCATAAGAGATAGAGGACACGTCCTCTCTATTCTTCTTCAACAAGCCCGAAGATCCGGGCGAGGCAGCTACACGGGCAATCTTCCCGGTTCTCAATCCGTCCTCGATAGTCTCACCTACCTTGACTATCTCAGCAAATTTTGCTCCAACGAGCAACATGATTCTGTCATAATATTCGGGCTCCTGCACCCGCACAAACACTTCAACAATTTCTTTTTCTGACATGGGAGGTCTAACTCTAGCCGCCTCCTTTCGCCATCTATATGCGAATTCTCTGTAACTCTCGGTCGGCTTCTGCTTCATCTTCTCCAAGGAGTAACGATTAGGAACGATCTCCACATTGTAGGCGAATCGTTCGATGAAGTCCTTAGCCAGAGCATTCCAGCTAGACCACTGTTTCATTTCATGAGACGTAAACCATTCTAGAGCCTCTCCGCTCAAACTTCGGCTAAAAAGCCGCATTAACAAAGCTTCGTCTCTCCCAACTCCCACGAGTTGGTCACAGTAGGCCCTCAGGTGCGCTAAGGGGTTCCCCGTTCCTCCAAAGATGTCGAATTTTGGCACCTTGAACCCTTCCGGGAGGTCCAAATTCGGGTGAATGCACAGGTCTTCATAACTTAACCCGGCGACCTCAGGAATGCAGTTCAACTCCTTCATGGCTTTTCTAATCTCCTCCTTCATATCTATCTTGGCGGTTTCTTCCTTTGACCTCCACTCTCTCTCCCTCTCCTCATAGTGGTCGAGCTCCGAACCAGGGGCGTCTTGCTTATTTGGGACCGGTATTTGGAAAGTGGTCTTTTGTGGTAGTGGTGGAGCAATAGAGGGACTCTGGCCATTTAAAGGGGCGTGATAGTTTTGGGGGTAAGTCTGGGGGCTAGTATACTGGTTTTGGTGAAGGAGTAAAGTGCGTGGGTTATTAACGTTTTGGCTATGAGGGGGTAGGCTAGTTTGGTGGTTTGCATTAAGGGGAGGGAGTGGTGCTTGGAGGCTGGTATTTTGAGGAGGGGGTGGTGTTTGATAAGAGGCTGAGGCATAGTGGGGGTTTTGGGTGGTAAGGTCAATGACGGAGGGATTACGAGCAGGACTTGACGGTAGGTTCTGAGCTTGTTCCACGTTAGGAAGGGGAGTTTGAGCTAGAGGTCTTCCGTCCAGTTGAGTGTTGACAGCAAATATCGGAGGAGGCAAATCTTGTTTTTTCTGCATCTCGACCCTCATCTCAGCAATTTGTTGCATCAACTGTAGGATCAGTTCATTCTGATCAGCAAGGGCGGGCTAAGCCACCACGACATCAGTAAGGCTGGTTTCTTCATTGTTATCACCCATTGCTGCTTTTCCCTTTTGTGAACTTTGACTGGGAAAGGAATTTGTAGGCCCTTTTGATCTGGTAAAATAGGGATGATCAGCCAGCGTATCAACACAGATCAGTTCTAACTACCTGTAGAGAAAAACAACTCAAGGCAAATTTGTCAATATTAGTTCTGGATGAATAATGCAAGATATCACATAGAAAGCAGATAAACACATAAAAGTTGCTTCGTTTGAGGACACGTTAACCCACGAGTAATGGGGACTGATTTTTTTTTTTTGAACAAGCAGAAATTTGCTCGTTTTACTTTGGGGCTAATGACTCAAAAAGGCTAAATTGTGTTGAGCTAAGGTCTTCTTGCTTCATCTTCTGGCATTTGTTAATCTGAACTCAATGTTTTCTCGTAGAATGAAAGGGGAAAAGAAAATTTGAAAAAGATAGGGGCCGGGCCTTAAAAGGCTGCCTACGTATCTCCGAAGAAGAATTCAAGCCCTAAGTAGTTCGAATACAAAGGAAATTTTCATTTTCATTCATTCATTTCTGGTGATTACAAGGAAAGTGAAAAACAGACAATAAACCTCCTAAAAGATAAAGTGTGCTTCCATCCAAGCCATTTTTCTTCCGATTGTTGCATTAATCATGGAGGGGTAAACCCGTATGCTTTGAGGGTAACTTCTCATTCCCTTCTTTCTAGCCTCCCTGTAGAGGAGGCCTATAGACAATTTCCTCCCCAGTATCTTCTTCAGTAGCTTCATGTCCGGTGCCTTCGAGATCACTGATGGTGGTCTCTTGGTTAAAGAAATAGTGCTTTCCACGTGGCTTTCGAAGTGTCATGGTTATATATTTTAGGGCATCGCATTTCTTCTACACAACAGTTGTCTTTTTATCTATAACAACACGTTTTGTCATCTTTGCTGCCAACTCTGCGTCTAGTGCCGCATTTGCTACTCGTGCGACCGCAGTGGCAAACTGTACTTTCATTCTCCTTTCTCTGGTTTCTTGGATCTCTTGCTTGAGCCACTGCAATTCCATCCTCAAATCCTCCTCGGTTAGCTCTATGTCGATACCCTTGCTTTTCTCCATCTTAGCAGCAATTTCACCTTTCCTGGGATGATAGAGTAGTATTTTAGGATTTGGGCAGTAGGATTTTATTTCTGGCTGAGAAACTCAAGACTCATGGAATTTTGGTCGGACATTTTGATAGTGACTTGTATTTGGTATTGTAGAGATTTTTGGAAATTTTTTGAAAAGGAGTGGGCTAAAGTATCATCATTCAAAGCGACAATATCACATAAACAGTTAAAACACATAAGCATATATCGCGCGTCCTAAACAAGTAGGGGGCCCTTTTATGCCAAGGGTAGGCCTAGCGTATTTGAAAGATGTATGTGTATAATTGAACCATTTTGTTACCCCAAAGCAAATTTCGCATATAAAATGATGTTCAAAAAGCGAAAATAAGCAAGGGAAGTAGGGAATAAACGAAAAAAACACAAAGGAAAGGCCCACACAGGGGTCATTTGAAAAGAGTACCAAAATACAGGAAAGGCAAGCCCACGCAAGGGCAAATAACAATAAGTACATATAGAAAAACCCACGCAGGGGCGAAATCCACTAAGATGCTCCTGACGGCCTCGCCTCTGACCTGCTCCTCTTGTTCTGTGCCATGAGATGTTGAAGCCTATATTGAATCATTAGCAAGTATCCTTCGCTTCGACGGCCTTTCTCTTCCCAGTCTTCGAGGCACATTCCGCTTTTCTTATCTCCAATCCATAAGTTAAGCTCTCCCAAATCGCTTCTCAAGCTTTCTAGTTCTTGAGTTACACTCTCGAGGGCATACTTATCCTCTTCTTGCTTTTGGAGAAATTCCTCGTGCCTTTCCTGGGATTCTCTTCTTACCTCTCTTAGTTCTATCAAAGCTTTGGACTCTTTGTCCTCTACACTACCGTAAATATTCGGAATTGAGCAGGAGATACCCTGTATATTGCGCTTCAACCAAGCTTTGTAAGTTTCATCGTACCCCGCATTAAATCGATCTATGGCAATAGTGTCCTTGTTCATTCGCACTGCTCTTTTCCATTCTCTCAGCATCTCTGAAGCCTCAGGCACTCTATCATCCCCAATGTCGAACACATAGATGCGGTAGTATGCTTCTGGAGGTGTATTTTGTCTTCTTCCAAACTGTCTCAAGACCCGGATGGGTGCATATGGGCGAATACCTCGAATACCTGGCAGAGGAAGCACAAGTTGTCTGTCGCCCCGTACTATGACATCTTTCGAGATGAAACGATCGAACATCCATTGGATGTTTTCTTCTCTCAACTCAGAGAAAATTTAAGCCCATCTTTCTCTAGTTCTTCTTTTTTCCAAGTCTGCCCAGAACAACATGTCATTCAAACTCTTAAGAGCATTATGTTCATCGAGGGTATGGAGTTCTTGAGTTCCATGTCTCTTCACCAAGTGACTCATTATCCACCATTGAAGAAGAAGGTTGCAACCTTGAAAGTAACGATGCCCTTCTTTGCATTTCCCCAAAGCACGGTACATGTCGGAAAGGATGACAGGTGCGATAGGATAATATTTTACTTGCCCTTGGTTCAGATGCCCGTGGAATAGAGTGTGCGCAAGCATTATCACTCGGGTGTTGATACTGAGGCTCGGGCCGTGTGGGAAAACCATGGTGCCTAATAGTGCGATGGTAAATGCCAAAGGTCTGATCCCGTCCCATTCTCTGAAAGTGACCCTGAACTCTTGGTTGTAATTCACATAAAAGCTCGCATCCCCGAATCTAACATAAAGATCCATGAAAGAAACGCTAGAACCTTCGGCCCAGTAAGCACAATCCTTTCTTAATCCGAGCCAGTTTACAATATCCTCGAGGGTAGGCTTGTTAGGGATTAAGATGTTTTCCCGCTTTCTCACCCTTCTTTCAAGCCCTGTACCGACTGTGTCTATTCCGTCCCGAATTTCCTCAATTGTCGGGGTGATTTCCATGGTTCCAAATCGGAACACCATTTTCTCATTGTCCCAATAGCCTGTGAGGACTTCAATAAGTTCGGGCCATCCCACCATGTTGATGAGTTCTATTAAGGCCCCTGTATATTTGTTGAGGTCCCTTTTGTGAAATGCGTTGAGGTCGTTGTACCACATCTTGAGCAGAACTGGGGCTTCCACTACCATGTCGAATTTGGGAAATCGATCCATACCTACAAAACAAAACCCGGTTAAGATTCCCCTCCCCCAAATAGGCAACAATTAGGTTTCCACACATACATCTTTCAAATGTCAAACAATATGATATGTCGTTAGGTCGTGGACCTTGGACATGATTTTTGGCGGTTTTACTAATGGACTTAATACGCCTTGGGTATTAAGCCGTCTTAGGCAAATGCTTAGATTTGGATTTGGTTTCGCTCTACTCTAGGTTGACTAGAATTGGTTGAGAAATGACGGTTACCCGAGTTGGACAAACAACGGGGTGAAGTATAATAAACGACGTTGGATGACCACAAGCCAACTATTCGTTTATCACTTCCAAATGATTTAACTTGTGTTTTTCTGAAGGACAGCCGTGGTAAGCCACGTAACCGCCTTTTTNATGTCCAGAATATACTATTTAATCACTTTGTATATCATTTTACTTAATTATGATATTAGTTTTTGGCGAAGGGTATTCAACTTAACACCTTGACTTTAACATAGCTACGCCCATGTGCATAGGCTAAAAGTGGGATAAATAATCAAATTAATTAATGTCGAATAATATAAATATGGGATGTGTTTAGTTGGAAGAAAACATTTAATTGAGACGTCATGATCTAGTTAGAAATCACGATGACTATCATGATAAGGCAAGTGTTGGTGTAATATACAGTTGAAAATAAAATGACAAAAATGAATAAACAAATTTTTAGACTGAGGTGCGAATATCTCACTCTCTTTAAGGAGATTCAAATCAACTGCGGCATAATCTACACCGATCCAGCAGTATCACTCTTGACTTGTCCTCTCCAGGATACAACAACCCAATAATGTTGTACAACTCAAATAACTCTGAATTAGTTGAAGAGTCCAAAATTCCACATAAGAACACTTTCCTTCAACATATGAATATTCTCCTTTGTATAGTGAATATAGTTAAAGACTTAGAATATTTTCTTTGTCTCAACTCTCTCGTTTCATTACACTTACTCAATATACACAATATAATATTTCTCATCTTTTCTTCCACTCTTTCTCTTGTATATTTCTTGTTGTTTTTACTTCTATCCAACACAAGGAAGACCACACTATTTATATGTGATGAATTCTTCCTTGCAATGAATAAAGAGATGGTGGGTAGTAAATTTGCCAAATGAATGGCCCAAATGTTACATAAGTTACAAGACATAAATATAGAATAATGAGTAAAATGAAGAGTTGGTGGTTACATAAGTTACTAATAACTAGTGATTACTTTCTTCCACTATTGATGAGAATAAAGAGCACAAATGTAATGTCCACCAATAGACATAAACATAATATATAATGTGACATATAATATATTTTTATTAATATTAAAATGTCACATCAACAAGTTTTCCTCTTTAATTCTAAGTTCTGATATTCTTTAGCAATATATATTTGTTTAAACGAGGTTAAACAACTTAGGAGAAACTATTTTATTAGACATACATATCATATATACTAGCTAATTTTACCTAGACTTTCAAATAACTATGTATCTTATCATTAATTAAGAGTTTTCTACTATATATCGAGGAAGACACACGTAGATACATGTATTTTTGCTGCTAGATACACTAAAATAGAGAGGCTAGCGAGATAATTATGTATCTTAGATACATGCGAATCACGCTATATACACATGATATACATATATCTATTCGTATCTAAGACATATACCAAATACAAAGGAGAGTGGCAAGCGAGCTTTATCCATGTATCTCATATACATGTGAATCTACTTTGATACAATATATGTAGAACAAATCACATCTAATTTTGATCTTATGTATACACACCAAAATCTGATTAAATTCATAATACTGCAAATGAATGATATTGGCGTGAAATGAGTTTAAATAGAGTAATATAGTCCATAAGGATTCATATAGCCAATCCTAACTAGTTAGGGATTAGGGATAAATTTATTACCTGTTAAAAATGGGGTACATGAGCTCGTGGTCTCTCTAAAACTAGGTATCTTATATATATATTTAACTACTAACACCTACGTATAAAAGGACTAAATAGTGCACTTGGTTGGATATTGAGTTACTTAGGTCAATTTCCACTTCATGTATTTTTGCCTTCTTTTTTCAATGGTGCACCCATGTTCTAAAATTTTTAGATTTGCCCCTAGTTGGAGAGTTATTAAGGGATGTGTGTTTATGGTGGTATTAGGCATAATCACTACAACAAAAATAACTTTTAGCGACAATAAATGTACACATTAACAAAGAGTGATAAAGTATTTACCAGTATTAGTTAATTGTGATTGGATCCAATGTAACTATAGGTTTTAGGGACATTTACAAGCTGTCTTAATTGCCACTAAAACAATGTGCAGAATCGTGGGCCATGTTTCTTAATTGCTAACTTCTTTTTAACTTCAACTGAAAGCCAGAAAATCATTTTACTCTCGTTATATTGGTTATCGACTAATTACTGGTAACTTGGATCAGCAAGGAGCTTGCTACATCAGTTAACTGCTTTAAAATGGAAGACAAGGAAGAATCTAAGGTTGTGTTGAAGCTTTTGGTAGATGAAAAAAAGGATCAAGTTGTTGCAGCTGAAGCCAAAGTAGATTTTATGGACATATTCGTTAGCCTTCTTACTTTGCCATTGGGAACAATAACACGACTCATTAAAGCAGAGGCTGGAGTTGTTGGTTGTATGAACAACTTGTACCAAAGTGTTGAAAACCTCGCTGTGGAAGATCTGTTCATAGAGCATTGCAAAACCATGCTGCTAAATCCAAGAAATCCCTATCCGAAGTATTGTATGAGGTTGAAAGTGAACATAGATGATTCAGGCTCCGAGAAGTATTATGGGTGTTCAGGTTGGACAACGCGAAAGTATTGCTCAAAGCGAAGCTATTTCATGAATGTAGAGTGCCCATGTAATGGGAAATTTAATAAAGAGACTATTTTAAGTGAGTCTTGTCGTGATAAGTAAGTATTTCTCATAGGAGGGATATCATATCTAATCAGTGACGACTTGCAATTCAAGCGTGCTTCTCCAAGCACTCTTTTCCAGATGCTTTCTAATGTTGGCCTGAGTGATATGAATCAGATTAAGGAGATGAATGTAGAAGTTGGCAGGGATGAGGAATTGTCCTTAAACATCCGATTAATTAAAAGAATTAGTGATTACCACATTCTTAATAAGAAAATTATGCTTTCTGATGATATGTTTGCTTTTACATGTTTTGCTGTGATTTTCGTAAATTGGCATTTGCAGCTAGTAACATGATCTTTTTCTGGACCATTTAGGTGATTTGTCTACTTGCTCGTTCATTTATCTCAAAGACTCCCTTGTCTGATGTGTTTCTGCCCAAGCAAAAACAAAAAAGGGCACAAGTAGACACTATAACAATGTCCGAGTCTGGAAAGTTGTCATCCATATCTGAAAATGGAACTAGTAATAACACCAAGAAGTTGGATCTGAAGCTAACAGTAAGAAAGTCTACAAAGAAGGTCTTGTGTGCAGAAGCAGGCAATGATTTTATTGATTTTCTCTTCAACTTCTTGATGATTCCTATAGGATCAATTGAAGATGTTCTAAAAGGGAGTTCTGGCTTGAGATGTATCGATAACTTCTATAAAAGCGTGGAGGCTTTAGATTTGAAATGGTTCAATATGCGTCCAAAGCAGAATAGTTACCAGATTGAGGATCAATTTAAGGACAACCTTAAGACAATATTACTCAAGCCCAATGTTGCCACACATTATAATTCTGAGTATCAGCTGCTACAGATTTCTGAAGGAGAATCAGAATTTTACGATTTGTATGATCCAAGGCAACATATAAGGGGTAGTCATGTTCCCAAATTTCATAAGTTTGCAAAGGAACCCTCCGCTTTCTACGTTATGGACAATTTGGAAGTAAGACCTTTGTCTTCTTACATCAACTATTTGCTTACTTCAAGAGCTAAATGTGCCCATGAATGATATTGAAGAGCAAATGATCAGTGTTGGCGAGTCAGAAGCATTGAACTTGCTGAAGGCCTCTTTGACATCATCATCATCAGCTTTGACAGAGGGCTTAAATCACAAGTTGAAGATGCAGATAGACAAAGATGTGAAGTGTAAAGCGAAGAAACTTTGTTAGCAAACACATGGATAACTTTCTTGTGTTATAGTTTCAAAACTTGGTCCCCTGTGGCCTGTACATTCAAAGCCTTGATGCAGGGTCAAGTATTTTTTGATTGACCTCTATAGATATGATTAGTCAATGAAGTGTTAATTTTGTTCTAGTTGATAAGAGGGTAAATCTAATTACATGTCATAGCTGCAAGCTACTCTAAAAGTAACAATTCTTTACTAGTACTAGTAGATTTGCACCACTTTTTTGTCATATGCTGTTCTTTAGCATCTGGTGCCAATGCAATATTCTCTATGTTCTATTTCTTGGATTGAAATTCTGATTCTGGATTTTTGCTTATTCTCACTGTTTCAAGATAATTGGCTTGCCTATCAGGAACATGAGATTTGAGATTTTCTTTGAAATTGTGAGACAAGTAGTATATTATTGTTCATGATAATATCATTCAGTATTTGGTTTTAGTGTTACTTCCAATATTTTCCTTTGTATAAGATTTTATTAAAGAAAAAAACCATTTGATTTGAATTCATGCTGAACCTTACTAAGATTTTTTACTTGTTTTAGTGATTACTATCGAGATGAAACTTTTAATTAAAGATGGAAATAGGGGTGTGCATAGATTGGTTTAATCAATTAATCGAACCAGAAAAAAATGCTATTGGCTTTGGGTTATTGAATTAATGAATTTTAAATGTGAAGAAGATGATACAACTGCAAGAAAATAGACAAAGGAAAAAAGAAGAGATTGTCCCACTTAGTAATACCCAATGAAATCTCACAAGTGAGGTCTGGAGAGAGTAGAATGTACGATGTCGTAGGCCTTACTACTACCTCGTGGAGGTAGAGAGACTGTTTTCGAAAGATGTAAAAATAAATATATTTTCAGTAATAAGAAATTAGGTGGAATTTATAAAGATTCATCATGAGGGAGGGAAAAAAAGAGGCCAGATGTTACATTTAGAGTGGCTTGCAGCTATGACAACATTAACTTCATGGACCAAATCATCTATTGAGGAAACCTCCCAAACAGATGAATAATAGAACTACAAAATGATTGATTCAATCTGAAAACACTTGCCTCTCCAATAAGGCTTTGATGTACACGGGATCAAAAGAGTTATCTATGTGTTTGCTAACGAGCACGACAAAGTTTCTTCACGTTACACTGCACATCTTCGTCTATATGCTTCTTCAACCTGTAATTTAGGCCCTCTGTCAAAGCTGATGATGATGATGTCAAAGAGGCCTTCAGCAAGCTTCCGACTCGCCAATACTAATCATTTGCTCCTCAATATCATTCAGGGGCACGTTTAGTTCTTGCAGTAAGCAAATAGTTGACGTAGAAGACAAAGATCTCACTTCCAAATTGTCCATAACGTAGAAAAGGAAGGGTTCCTTGGCAAACCTTTGACATTTGGCAACAAAAGCACCCCTTACAAACTGCCTTATATCGTGCAAGTTATAAATTTCTGATTTTCCTTCAGAAATCTGCAGCAGCTGATACTCAGAATTATGGTGAGGGGCAACACCGGGATTGAGTAATATCATCTTAAGGTTGACACTAGGAATCTCCTCATTCCAGTAAGTATTCTGCTTTGGACGCATATTGAACCATTTCGAATCTAAAGCCTCCACACTTTTATAGAAGTTATCTATGCATCCCAATCCAGAACTCCCTTTTAGAGCATCTTCAATTGATCCTATAGGAATCGTCAAGAAGCTGAAGAGAAAATCAACAAAATCATTGCCTGCTTCTGCACACAAGACCTTGTTTGTAGACTTCCGTACTGTTAGCTTCAGCTCCAATTTCTTGGTGTTATTACTCGTTCCATTTTTAGACGACAAATTTCCAAACTCGGACATCATTTTAGTGTCTACCCTTGCCCTTTTTTGTTTTTGCTTGGGAAGAAACACATCAGACAAAGGAGTCTTTGAGATCAATGAACGAGCAAGTAGACAAATCACCTAAATGGTCGAGAAAAGAATCATATTACTAGCTGCAAATGGCAATATACGAAGAATCACAACAAAGCATGTAGAACATACAAGCAACACAATTTTTGTATCAAGAATTTGGATGGTAAAGGATCATATTACCTCATTTTTGCCAATTTCTACATGCATCTCCTCGATTTGATTCATATCACTCAGGTCAACATTCGAAAGCATCTGAACAAGCGAGCTTGGAGAAGCAACCTTGACTTGTAAACCGTCAGAGATTAGAAATGATATCCCTCCTTTAAGAAAGACATACTCATCGCAACAAGTATTTTCAACTGAATCTTTCAGAAACGTCTCTTTGTTATACTTCCCATTACATTTGCACTCAACATTCATGTATTAGCTGTTGTATCGACAATCTGAACACTTATAATACTTAGACCCTGAATCATCTAAGTTCACTTTTAACTTCATGCAATATTTTGGATATGGATTTATCGAATTCAGTAACAAGGTTTTGCAATGCTCTATGTACAGATCTTCCTCATCGAGGTTTTCAACACTTTGGTACAAGTTATTCATACAACCAACAGTTCCAGCCTCTGCTTTAATGAGTCGTATTATTGTTCCCATGGGTAAAGTCAGAAGGCTAACAAGTATGTCCATAAAATCTACTCCGGATTCAGCTGCAACAACTTGATCCTTCTTTTATCCAACAAAAGCTTCAATAGAATCTTAGATTCTTTCTTCTTAACCATTTTGAGGTAGCAAATGCCTAGCTGATCCAGGTTAGAACGACGATAAAAGGAAGTAAGCAATGTTCAAATGACACGAACATGGAAGCAGAACACGACACAAGTTTTAGCACACTATTGTATTTGCAAATATGTTTATGTATTCTATTAAAATCAAGAAGCAATTATCCAAGGGATGATTATAATTACATAAACATGCATTCCAGATTCCATAAATACTACAATAACATCCCAATACCACCATTTATCAAATGACAACACCAAATTTAAGTACAAGTCCAAAACTACCACTTATTCCCTTCCAATTTATGTGTATTAGCTTAAATAGACTCAATCACTCAAAGGCTAATACAAAAAGAAGACTATTGAATCTTATGATCTTAAACTAAAGATTGTAGAATATATCAAAATGCCTTTTGAATCTTGTAATCTTAAATATGTCATGAGATGTTACAATTAAACAATCAGTCCCTCCGTTTCAAAAACAATGATCTATTTTCTTTTTTAGTCTATTTAAAAAAAATGACTCAGCTTTACACATGATGTGTTTAAAACCACCAGATTAAAGGGATATTTTGATACATTTGACATAACTTTAAACTCTATGTCAAATCAAACTAGATCATTCTTTGTAAAACGGAAAAAATACTAGATTGACATTCCATTTTAAACAAACTAAAAAGAGAGTAAGGAAAATAAATTTAAACATATATAAGACACTACTTCTTCCGTTAAAAGTAGGTAAAAAACAAATCCCATAAATAACATTTCATATTGATTATTTCGTGTTTATCCTTCAACACACTTTAACTTCATCTCCACCTCATAGCCCCAAGCCCCATAACCTCTACCCCGTGCATTCATCTCTCGCAGTATTTGTCTAGATTATACACAATTTAAGCATAATATTTTTTACTTTCGGATCAAACACAAAAAAAAAAAATGTTGCTAACGAAGAAGAAATACCTTTGTTTGGGCATCGTTTCTGCTTCTTTAACGAGTCGTATTATCGTTCCCAGTGGTAGAGTGGGAAGGCTATAGATTTTTACCAAACAGAAAGAGTTGAAAAAAAAAGAAGCATAAAACGCATTCATGGAATGCGATTTATGTATAAGTTTCAATCACTTTCTATTTATTGTTCAAATTACTTTATTACCCTTCTCGTTTAATTTTATTAGTTCAATATTTTTAAAATATATTTATTACTTTTATCATATCAAGAAAAGTTAATTATTTTTTACATTTTATACTCAACATTAATTGCTTTGTTTTTTTTAAGAATCTTCATATCTCAATTGATTAACTATCTAAAATTTAACTTTATCAGTAAATGTTCGATTCTCCAGATTTTAATCCCCTCCCCTATTTTTCTTTGGCATAATCACAATTTTATTTTTTGTATTTTAAAAAAAGGTTTTGGCGTTGAAAATTTGAAAACCCCTTCTTAGATGCCTAAATAGAAATAGTTGAGAAAGAAAGGCATAAAATGCATTTGGCGGATGCGATTTATGTATAAATTTTTGTCTCTTCTTATTTATTGTTGAAGTTACTTTATTACCCCTTCCGTTTAATTTGATTTGTCCACTATTTTTAAAATATATTTATTTATTTTATTTATTACTTTTATCATATCAAGAAAATATAATTATTTTTTCCATTTTATACTCAACATTAATTGCTTATTTTTTTTAGAGAATCTTCATATTTCAGTTGATTAGCTATCTAATGTTTAATTTTATCGGTGAATGTTCGATTCTCCAGATTGTTCATCCCTCCCTTATTTTAGTTACCTTCATAACGAGGATATATCAGTTCGAACTTCTAAATAACAAAGTTGAGAGGTATATCAGACCCTTTTCCCTTGAAAATTCAATTTACTTAGCCGTATAACACAAAGATCAAAATCGAAATAAGATATTAACTCATAGATCAAAACAACTATTTCCCCTTTTCTTTGTTAAAAATGAACATAGCCTTTTCATATTTATGACTAAAGATAAGGATAAAAATAAAATATTAATTATATTTTACTTTTTTCAAAAAAAAAAATAGATTTTTTATTTTTAGTAAGAAGGATTAGTAAAATGAATATGTCCCTACAGTTGTAATTGAAAACAGTGTAGTTAATAAGACATATAGTGACATTAAAGTAAGACATTTCTTAATGAAGAAGGAGAGGTTAAGAATAAAATTAAAGGGCCAAAAGACAAAAGAGAAAGGTAAAGTATTTTCCTAAACACCTTTATTTACTTTAATGTCCACCCAAAGTAATTATTATTGGAAGTGTTAATTCTCCTTTTTGAGTTTGAAACTATAGAAGAAAATGACAAATAATATGTGATCGTTTTAGATTCAAACCACATGTCATGATCTGATTCGTCCTTTTCGCCAATGGTTTTTCCCCATACCCCAACATTATTTGTTCCAAAGTCATAATCTTTAGGTTGTTACTTGTTACAAAGAAAACTCATTCCTACTTCATCAAATATAATATTTGCATCACAATAAATAACTTTATAAGATCACTCAAGTTGCTAGCTTTACTAGCTAATATCACCTCATTTAACTAAAAAATCTGAATGAACTAGCAGGGCAATAAAAACATGTCCAGAAGGCAATACAAACGGAATTTATCATAAATTGACTAGTTTTATACGCGCTGTTAGCTTATAACCACAGCCATTTTACATGATCAGGACTCACAACCAGCAATATAAAAACAAATATTATAACATAGTATTTGGTATAACCACAAGCCAAAGGTGCTTTTGTAGTTTGTAGTATTTTAGTCTTTCTCTTCTTTCTGTGTATTCAAGAATGAGCTCAAGGCAAGTGTTAAAGCAGATAATGATCCGGTTAAAGCCGCCTGCAGTAAGCACAGCGCCTGTCATAGAAATCATGGTGTTATTTTTTTCATTACAATTTAAAGCAATGCAATTAGTTTTTAGGTTGAGTCAAGAAATTACCTCTGCCTTACCAATGGAGATCACTTGCTCTTCAATGTCAAAAAAATTTACATTTAGGTCTTTGAGAATGCCAAAAGTTGATGTAGAACACATAGGTTTGACTTCTAAATCGTCCGAAACGATAAACAAGGAAGGTGACTTTGTGAATCTGCCAAATTCTCTTGTATCACCACTTACATCCCTTGGATCTAGAAGTCTATAATCTGAAATTTCCACTAAAATTGGAAGCAACTCATTCTGGCATTTATGTTTTGGTGCAACACCAGGGTTGAGTAATCTGTTTTGGTAAGAAGAAAAAGAAAACCATTGTGACTCCAAATCCGCTACACTTTTATACAAGTTGTCTATGCATCCTAGTCCAGAAATCCCGTTTAGAGCTTTGATCACTGATCCAATAGGAAAAGTGAGGAAACTGAACAGAAAATCGACAAATGAATCCTTTGCTTCAGCATACAATATCTTGTTTCTAGACTTGCTTAATACTAGCTTCAGGTTTATTTTACTGGAGTCTACGGTTTGCAGGTCAGGGAACAGTTGAGAAATTCTTGGCTCAGTCATGATGATGTTGTCAACTATAGCTTGCTTGTTCATAAACACCTCAGTTAAAGGAGATTTTGAGATCAATGAACAAGCGAGCAGTCTTAATATCTGGACAAAGAAAACGAGGAAAATGCACGTGAGATAACTTCAAAAAGAGGAAAAGAAAATTCCCAATAGCATTAGATGTTGCAATTTATTCTTCCCCTTTCTATAGCATCAAACTGTTTTCTCATACCTTCTTATTCAAAGATTACCCTTCATCTGAAGGTGCTTTCACTATCATTTGATTCGGATATCTTTTAAATCAAAATTTTGCAATATGCATGCCTGTTGTTTTCAAATCGGTGGTACATATAATAATACAGAAAACACTCATTCTTAAACTGACATACCATGTTTCCACAATCTGCTGATCTAACTTTTCCAATTTTATCATTTGCGGCTAGATGGAACAAGTACACCGTTGGCTATGTGAATCTTTATTGACTATGTTGTTCCATTAAACTTCATTTTAGTCCACTAACATATAATCTCTGATATGACTATACGACTACTAGAATTCATATAAATCCTTTGCTTTCATTGCATCCTATTTTTTTCTAGGTATACATGAATTCAGAGTTGATTTCTATGACTCAACTTAAAAGGAAGGTAAGACGGACATATCAAAACGGAAGGTATTGTTACTCAGTATTAGTTTAGTGACCATATGAGAAATCAACATCATGGATTCATTACTCTAGATTGCTTATTGAAAATATAGCAATTAATAATAGCAAAAAGCAAGATCCTTACCTCCTCCTTGCCAACTTCCACAAACATCTCCTTTATCTGGTTCATGTGATTGTAGCCAAGATCAGAAAACAATTGCACAAGAGAAATTGGAGAACCAGGTAATACTCTTAAGTCATCACTTATTATAAACTTTATCCCTCCCCTCACAAAAACACCTGAATAATCATTTGTTGGATTTTTAATCTCTGAAAATATCTCTTTACCTGTCTTTCCTCCACAATAACATTTAACATTAACAAACCAGCTCTTGTTATAGCATTTAGAGCATTCAAAGTACTTGTTGGAAACAGAATCATCTATCTTCACTTTCAACTTGAAACAATCTTCAACACATGGATTTCTTGGATTTAAAAGTATTGACTTGCAATTTTCTGTGCAAAGATGGCTAACACTAAGATTTTCAACACTTTTGTATAGATTGTTCATACAAGTAGAAATCTTTGGCATTGGCTGGTTGTTGTTGGTTAGTCTGATTATTGTTCCAATTGGAAAAGTGAGGAAACTGAATAATATATCCACAAAATCCTTGTTGGCTTCAGCAGCAATAACTCTTTTGTTCTTGTCATCTATCAAAAGCTTTAGGGGAACTCTAGATTCTTGATCATTAGCAGCCATCTTGAATTTTGGGAGCTAAAAAGTCTTTTTGATTGAACAAAATGTTTTTACTTAGGAATGGAAGTGAAAGGTTTGTAGGAATATAAGGTGTGTTTCTTATGATATAAGGAAAGAGTTTGATGCTTTTCCTTTTTATTTTCATTTATTCCGCCGATTCATTTTACTTGTCATATTTTATTTTGCTCACCCTTAAAAAGAAATATTAAGACTGATGGTGACATCAAAGTAAGGCATTTCTTAAGGAAGAAGGAGAGGTTTAAGGATAAAAGTTAAAGAGACAAAAAAGACAAAAGAGTAAAGAATTCAATGTCTAATTAGACCATAGAAATATTAGGGAAAAGAATAGATATATCCATTTTATTTTACACACCCCATAAAATGAAATATTAAGACAGATGGTGACATCAAAGTAAGGCATTTCTTAAGGAAGAAGGAGAGGTTTAAGGATAAAAGTTAAAGAGACAAAAAAGACAAAAGAGTAAAGAATTCAATGTCTAATTAGACCATAGAAATATTAGGGAAAAGATTAGATATATCCATTAAAGGTAAAGTATTTATTTGAGCATGTTATGAGACCATGTTTTATTCTAAGTAAAAGTCTTAATCCAAGATATTCCAAGGCATAAGTCATGATCATTGAGAGGCGTACCCATTACATATTCACGAAATTCATCATCTCGAAAGCAATAGCTACTGGAGCAAAATTTGAGGACTTCGTCATAACAATAGTGGAACCTGATTCACTAATTATTAGCAGCCATTTGAATAGTTTGGTTAGTCTTTCTTTTTCGTTGAACAAAATGTTTTAACTTAGGAATGGGAGTGAAAGGTTTGCAGGAATATAAAAAGGTGTGTTTCTTATGATCTAAGGAAAGATTTGATGCTAATTCAGGTTTACTTGGCTTTTCATTTTCATTTAAGAGTATTAACTAAAGGTTAATTTGAGTTAATTAGGACTGATGGTGACATCAAGGTAAGGCATTTCTAAAGAAGAAGGAGAGGTTAAGGATAAAAGTTAAAGAGACGAAAGAGAAAAGAGAAAAGATTAGATATGTCCATTAAAGGTAAAGTATTTATTTACTTTAATGTCCACCCAAAGGAATCATTCAAAGTGCCAATTTCTCCCTTCTTTGGTTTGACGTGACTCAATCAACAGTCAACTCTGCGTTACAGTTTTGATGTACGGGGGAAGTGAGGGCAAGTTTTGAGGTTAAACAGAAGAAGCTAGGCAAATGAGTGTAAATACAATAAAAATACAGGCAAAAGTAATACTAGTGTTTGCTAACCAGCCTGAGAAAATCTCAAGTTAGACTTCACATCTTCGCCGATATGCTTCTTCAACATGTGATTTAGGCCCACTGTCAAAGCTGATAATGATGACATTGAAGAGAACTTCAGCAAGCTTAATGCTTCTGACTCGCCAGCACTGATCACTTGTTCTTCAACATCATAGAAAAGGGATGGTGCCTTAGCAAATTTCCCGAACTTCTGAGGGTGTTTATTCTTTAGAGGTACAGGTTCCATTGGGTCAAAGAAGTGAACTTCTGCATTTTCAGATTTATGGTAAAGCACAATATGATTCTCAACACTTGCATTACCGTTGCTAGTTGGATACGTATTGAACCATTTTGAATCTAAAGCCTCCACACTTTTGTACAAGTTATCTATGGATCCCAAACCACAACCCCCCTTTAGAGCATCTTCAAGAAGTTGAAGAGAAAATCAATGAATTCATTGCCGGCCTCTGCACACAAGACCATGTTTGTAGACTTTCTTACTGTTAGTTTCGCCCTCTAATTTCTTTGTGTTAAGACTTGTTCCATTTTTGGGAATGGATGACAAATTTCCAAACTCAGTCATTGGGATGGTGTCGAATCTTGTTTTTTTATTTTATTTTATTCGGGTAGTGTTAGAGTGGGTAAAAATTTTACATTAGTTGGGGAATGGACGGGTGGTCTCCTTGTGGAGTTAGGCAAACCTCTCCCTTGAGCTAGCTTTTGGGGTTGAGTTAGACCCAGATGCCATATCTTTACATGGTATCAGAGTCAGAGTCAGGTCTATCCGTGTTTGGGCTCCCGGTCCACGCTCCAATTGGGTGTTAAGAATAAAACCAAGGGACAAGGGTGTTTATCGAAAAAAATTGTCATTTTGATTAACAGTAAAAATTTGTAAAGAGGGGTTAAAGATAGGTTGGTTAAGGTAGATCAAACTCATTTCTTTTCGGCAAATAAGAGGACATTATTTGTTCCTCTAGTATAGTACCAAAGTCATAATCTTTAGGTTGTTATTTGTTCAAAAGAAGGCTCATTCCTACTTCATCAAATATATTTGTAGCATCACAAAAGCTTTATAAGATCACTCAAGTTGCTAGCTTTACAGGCTAATTTTACCTCATTTAATTAGGAGATCTGAATAAACTTGCAGTGCAATAAAAAATTGTCCAGAAGGCAATACAAACTGAATTTATCATAAATTGACTAGTTTTATACGGACTGTTAGCTTACCACAGCTATTTTCCTTTATCAGGACTCACAACCAGCAATATAAAAACAAATATTAGAACATATTTTGGTATAGCCACCAAGCCAAGTTGCTTTTGTAGTTTGTAGCATTTTAGTCTACCTCTTCTCTCTGTGTTTTCAAGAATGAGCTCAAGGCAAGTGTTAAAGCAGATGATGATCCGATTAAAGCCGCCTGTAGCAAGCACTGCGCCTGTCATAGAAATCATGGTGTTATTTTTTTTTTCGTTACAATTTAAAGCAATGCAATTAGTTTTTAGGTTGAGTCAAGAAATTACCTCTGCCACATCAATACAGATCACTTTCTCTTCAATGTCAAACAAGGGTACATTTAGTTCTTTGAGTAAACCAAAACTTGATGTAGAACACATAGGTTTGACTTCCAAATCATCCGAAACGATAAACAAAGAAGGTGACTTTGTGAATCTGCCAAATTCACTTATGCCACCACTTATGTCCCTTGGATCTATAAGTTTATTATGATCTGGAAATTCGACAAAAATTGGAAGCAACTCATTCTGGCATTTATGTTTTGGTGCAACACCAGGGTTGAGTAATTTGTTTTTGTAATAAGAAAAAGAAAACCATTGTGACTCCAAATCTGTTACACTTTTATACAAGTTGTCTATGCATCCTAGTCCAGAAATCCCTTTTAGAGTTTTGATTACTGATCCAATAGGAAAAGTGAGGAAACTGAACAGAAAATCGACAAATGAATCATTTGCTTCAGCATACAGTATCTTGTTTCTAGACTTGCTTAATATTAGCTTCAGGTTTATTTTTCTGGAGTTTATGGTTCGCAGCACAGCAAACACTTGAGAAATTCTTGTCTCAGTCATGATGTTGTTGTCAACTATAGCTTGGTTGTTTATAAACACCTCAGTTAATGGAGATTTTGAGATCAATGAACAAATGAGCAGTCTCAATATCTGGACAAAGAAAAGAGGAAGAATGAATTCTCAACACATAACCTGTAAAGATACGACACGTGAGTCTAACTCAATAGCTCATGAGGGGATGATTGTCCAAGTCCATACAAGCAAACTACTAGTCTATTCGTTCTAATTGAGAAATCAATAACAGAAAAAAGCAAGATCCTTACCTCCTCCTTGCCAACTTCCACAAACATCTCCCTTATATGATTCATGTGATTGTAGCCAAGATCAGAAAACAACTGCACAAGAGAAATTGGAGAACCAGGCAATACTCTTAAGTCATCACTTATTATAAACTCTATTCCTCCCTTTATAAAAACACCTAAATAATCATTTGTTGGATTTCTAACATCTGAAAATATCTCTTTAGATGTCTTCCCTTCACAACTACATTTAACATTAACTAACCAGCTCTTGTTTGAGCAATTGTCATTAGAGCATTTGAAGTACTTGTTGGAAACAGAATCATCTATCTTCACTTTCAACTTTAAACAATCTTCAATGCATGGATTTCTTGGATTTAAAAGTATTGACTTGCAATTTTCTGTGTAAAGATGGTTAACACTAAGATTTTCAACACTTTTGTATAAATTGTTCATACAAGTAGGAATCTTTGGCATTGACTGGTTGTTGTTGGTTAGTCTGATGATTGTTCCAATTGGAAAAGTGAGGAAACTGAATAATATATCCACAAAATCCTTGTTGGCTTCAGCAGCAATAACTCTTTTGTTCTTGTCATCTATCAAAAGCTTTAGGGGAACTCTAGACTCTAGATCATTAGCAGCCATCTTGAATTTTGGGAGCTAAAAAGTTTTTTTGATTGAACAAAATGTTTTAACTTAGGAATGGGAGTGGAAGGTTTGTAGGAATATAAAAAGATGTGTTTCTTATGATATAAGGAAAGAGTTCGATGCTTTTCATTTTCATTTATTCCGTTAGTTCATTTTACTTGTCATACTTTATTTTACACACCCTTTAAAAGAAATATTAAGACAGATGGTGACATCAAAGTAAGGTATTTCTTAAGGAAGAAGGAGAGGTTAAGGATAAAAATTTAAGAGAAAAAAAGACAAAAGAGAAAAGAATCCAATGTCTAATTAGACCATAGAAATATTAGGGAAAAGAATAGATATGTCCATTAAAGGTAAAGTATTTATTTGAGCATGTTATGAGACCATGTTTTATTCTAAGNTCTAAGTGAATTATGCGAACAACTTTAAGGGGCCGCAGATGACTTTGGCCTTTATTCTAAGTAAAAATCTCAATCCATGATATTCTAAGGCATAAGTCATGATCATTGAGAGGCGTACCCATTACATATTCACGAAATTCATCATCTCGAGAGCAATAGCTACTAGAGCAGAATTTTAGGACTTCGTTACAACAATAGTGAAACATGATTCACTAATTATGTTGGAGTTTATATGACGGTTATACAATATAGTTTTTTTCTTCTCTTCTTTTTCTTTTTCTTATTTTTTTTATATACATTATTATACAAGTTTATACAAAGTTATACATCATTAATATACATGTACTACACATGTGAAGTTTTAAACTATTTTTGCGTGCTTCTTTTTACCTTTTCTCGAACAATTTATATATAAATCGCGGAGAAGAAGATCACAATTTCCTAATTAATGACAAAAACATTTTTTTTTTCTTATTAGAAATGAACTATTGTGTTTAGGCTAAAACTCTACAATGTAAATTTTGAGTTATAATTTTACAATATAGATCAAGTCTAAATTGACATTTACAAAGTCTTCTACATATGAAATTGGCTGAATCCCCACGGCCCACAGCCTTGTGCCAGCAATGCTCTAGACCCCACACCCACAGCAAATGGCGTGTGAGAGGATAAATCTCCTACATATCTTACAGTATGACGATCTACTTTCTTCTTCATTAAGGCACAAATTGGTTTATATATCATGTGGATGGTGGGGTTATGTTAAAATCCACTATTTGAAGTTTTGAACTGTGATCTGAGTCTTAAATTTGTTAGGTGCAATGGAGCAGTCACTGTTGATAGGTTAGTCTTTTTCTCTATCATCATTAAAGCTTAAAGCTTGAATCTTTTATGTCAGTTTTTATACCCTTTTCTTGATTTAACAATTTTCCAATTTTATGTAGCTAAATTGCTTAAAGATTGAATCTTTACTGTTGATTTGTATACCCTTTTGTTGCTTTTACCATTATGCATAGCCTACTAAGCTTAAAGCTTGAACCTTTTCTGTCAATTTTTATGCCCCTTTTCTTGGTCTGCCCTTTTTGCATATCTTGTATTCTGAAGCTTGAATCTTTTTATGAATTTTTATACCCTTTAATTGCTTTTCCCATTTTTGCACAGAATCATTGCTTAAAGCTTGAATCTTTTCTCTAAATATCTTATCCTTTTTTATTACTAGTTGAATTTTGTATAAATGGTTCGAGCTGTAGAAATAGCCTCTTGTGTAGAAATATAGGGTACAGCTGCATATAGAGCTTTGTAGTCTGGCCTTTCCTGGATCCTGCACATCGCGGGAGCTTTAGTGCATCGTGCTGCCTTTTTTCATTGCTTGAAACTTGAATCTTTTCAATGAGTTCTTTAACCCTCTTCTTGTTTTTCCCTTTATCTTTTCTCTAAAAATCCTGTACCCTTTTATTACTAGTTCAATTTTGCCCAAATGGTTCAAGCCGTAGAAATAGCCTCTTGCAGAATTAATACTGTGTGTAGACCCTTGTGCTCTGGCTCTTTCTGGAACCCACATGCTTTAGTGCACAGGGCTGCCTTTTTTCATTGCTTAAAGCGTGAATCTTTTCTGTTTAACCCACTTCTTGCTTTGCCCTTTTTGCATACCTTATTTTCATTTCTTTCTAGCGTTTTACCTTTTTGCATAGCTTAATTTTGTGTTCATGTGACTTCCAAAAAGCAGGGGAAGTAGCTAGTGAAACAGGTCAAAGAGGGAGTGAGAAATGGGGTTCTTATGAGTATGTGGGAAGGGCGGGCTCTGTGATTCCCACGACTTCCTTAGCTGGATCAGAAGTCAGCGTTGATGAGATTCGGTCTGCTGCTTCTATGTCAATTCCTTACTCTCCTTCTCTCCATGCCCCCTTGATCAGCTCTCCTCAATCCCAATCCCAATCCCAGCCACAGTTTTATGGTAAGTTCCCAACTAATTCATCAATTCATACCGGCTTATTCTATGTTGAGTTCTATATACTACATCCATTTTATATCATATGGTAGTGTATGACTGTACACAATTTTTTTTATAAAGAAATAGAACTTTTGGCATATGGAAAGTACTCTTAGAGCTAGTAGTAGAGCAGTATGCCATTAAGGTTGAAATAAGAAGTTTAAAATTAAAGAATCTCCATATATAGAAAGGTGTTGTTCTTTTTGGAACACAGTTAGAAGGAATACGTAACATATAAAATGAAATAGATGGAGTAACTCTTTTATTTTGCTGAGCAAAAATGGTCCTTAACCGTTGCTTTTAGCTTGGCGCTATTACAATTTTACTTGATTTATCATAATGTACAACACTCTTAAATTGTTTTCTAGCTTAGGGACTTTTCGATTTATTAAACATACCCAACTTATTTGGGACTGAGGCATAGTTGTTGTTGTTGTTTGTACAAACCCATACCCATATGGTGCTTCCTTATTCATGGTTGCCTGTTGTTTAGTAGTTAATACCAGAAATTTCTGGCCTTATGATTTGCATTAAGTTTCACCGCCATGGTTCTTGTGAATTTTCTGAATACACTAAAGCTATCTGTTTAAATTTTTATCTGATTTTGGCTGATGATAGGATGTTGGTACCTTTTACTTGCCTTTTATTTTTCATTGGTAAAGCTCATAACTGTGATTAGATCACTTGCATGGCACAAGTGGTTTCTTTGCTCTAGAGTATGCATATGACTCCCCTGCAGTATTGTCACTATGTCTTATTTGTAATAGCGTGTTTTAGAAAATAAATGATATTATCTTTTGTTGCAGAGCAAGGGATTGTTTATCAGGGTGGGTACTATGGAGATGCAAGTGGAACTACTGGTGATCTACGGAGGTAATTACACCGCATTCTTCTTAGCACTGGTCGTTCTTCGGTTACATAGGCTATATTGAGCTTTTGAACTTATTACCCGTTAATGGCTGCACTAATTTCCTCTCCTGCTGACTTCAGGACATCAATTGATGTTCTGAAACAAGTAACGAGAAATACAAGGAATTATAATATTTGAGTTAAAATATAAAGATGATTTCCAATAGTTACTGTAGTTTTTTGCATGCGTGTTCATATTTTATTCTTTTTTGTCTCCTTGATTTTTCTTTATGGTTTTTGCAACTAAATTTTCGGCAGGCAAGTGCTAGATGAGGTAGAAGTACGAGAGTTGCTTATAGATCATGTTGGCCATCGCTGCTGTTGGGGAAGTCGTCCAGCTCGGACCTGGAAGATTCATGCAATTGAAGACTGCAATGTCTATGTGGGAACTCTGGAAACTTTCACGGAAGAGAGAGATACAGTTGTAGAGAAGGAGCTGTACTCCGGTGGCAGCATTGAAGGAAAGGACAAGGGGCCTGAAACAGGAATATGGGAGCTGGATTTAAGGTCTGAGTTTCCTGTATTATTTGTACCTTACAAGGAATCGAGACTGAGAATTCCTCATTCTGAAACTATTGAGAAATGTTCAGGTAATAGACATGGTTCGTGGGATAGTCATTTTGCATTTGTTAATAGAATAACAAAATAATCACTTAAAAGAAGTATATAATAAAATGTACTTGATTCTTTCAGGTCACCCTCTATTTCTTGTGTTACTATTGTACTGTCTATCTAATCTTTAACATTTTTCCTTCCGTGATTTTTGCTTATGTTATTTGCTTCACAGGTTGTGATGGTCGAGGCAATACAGTTTGTCCTACTTGCAATGCAGATCAAGATTCAGGGTTCTACAAGGAGGGTCAAATGACTCAGTGTACGACTTGCTATGGAAGGGGTCTGATTGCTCATAAGGATGGATCTGATACAATGTGAGCTTTTGACTGAGAGTTAACTGTTGCACAAGTTTTTGGCGTTTTATGATCTAGTTTATTCTTTTTGGCTTGATTAAATATAGATGAAACTCTTATACTATTTCACATCTAAAATTTCCTTCTCTTTCATGGTTTCTGTTGGTAGCATTTCTGGTAACAAATGCAAATCCTTGTGGTGTCCGACTGTTGTAAGCGATTTACTGAAAGCATCTTTTTTTTTTCCTCTTTTGCAGATGCCTGAATTGTAGAGGTAATGGAAAACTTCCTTGTGCGACTTGTGAATCTCGTGGCCTCATCAAATGTCAAACATGCCAAGGTGGTGGTTCTCTTTTGACACGGAAAGTAGCTGTTGTTAGATGGTAATTCATCTTTACTATTGACTTATATTACTCAAATCTTTACTGAAAATTAAAATCAAGGAAATCATGATGCTGTCAACTGACATCTTACTCGTACAAATTACCTAGTCTTTTGATATTAACAAATCCTGTGTAAATAAGCTAATTTGGCTGTCTTAGGCAGAAATACACCAATCAATCAGTGTAAACTACTGAAACATTTAAGAGAAGTTTTGTGGTTTTGGGTCGTGATTAATTAGGAATTCTGTATTTCTTGCGTTGGCCTCGTTCATACCCTGCTTCTTGTCTAGAGAAAATAAAAACAATTGCCGGGCAGAATACCCACACGAACTGATACCCATTGCAATTAGAATACAGACCCCAAATGTAATCCTTTTGTGGTATCATAATAGTCCAGTCCAGAACTGCTATCTGTAAACTACTTGTCTAGTTTGACGTAACTGTATGCCATGAAACATGAATGACAGACTTCGGTCATCGTTATAACAAACAGTATCTCATCCATATGATTTGAGGTATCGTGTAGTATTTTTGATGTTTATGCAGAGCGATGGATTATATAAGACGTAAATGTACTCTTTGTCCATCTAGTTTTTACCAACATGGCCGAAGTATACACTACCTATACACTTTGGTTAAAGTATACACTATCTTTACACTCTGGGCATATTTTGTAAACTAGATGACCCCAAGGAATTGGGCTATAATTTCCCCTTAGTATAATGTGCAAATTGACTTATTTTCTTAGGAGGACACGTTCAACCCGGAAAGTAAATGCTACAAGCGGAGCAGCTTCTGTTCCAGACGATGTGTTTCACAGAGCAAAGGGAGTTCAGTTGTGCAATAACCAAGCATACCAGTGCACACCAGCCTACTTTGCTGATTCGTATTTCCTTAACAAGTTCTCTTCTGAAGTAATTGCAGAGAGACCTTCTATACCTACTACTGCAAGGATGATATGTGAGCGCCACACTATCTCAGTTGTCCCGGTGACTCGCGTGACCATGACTGATCGTAACCGCTCCTTCAGCTTCTATATTATTGGAAATGACAGAGAGGTTTATATGAAAGACTACTATCCTTCTAGGTTTTGTTGGGGCCTTTGCCCTTGCCTGGAATGGTTGAAGTTATAATTCAAAAACTGGATTTGCTGTTGTCATCATTGGTCTGAGTTTGTCCCAAGTGTTCAAGGAGAATAATATGCTCTATGCTTTGCACTATTCCCAAAAAAGTAAAAAAAAAGTTGTTTTCCTATCAATAATGTCATAATCGGGAAATCCTAGTAGCTCATTTCGTTTGGTTGGCTATAAGCTTTCATCCCGTTGGTGATCATTGGTTGGTTAGCTACCTTTCATTACGTTGGTGATCATTGGTTGGCTGGTTACCTGAACTTTAATGTCGTTCTTCATAAGTTGGTCGATTGACTAATTGAACTTTCATCTCATTGCTTAAGGTTCGATTTTTCACCTTGTAATCCTCTTTCCTATTACCCTTTGTAGCTATCCTATTTTATTTTATTTTTTAAAAAATAAAATAATGTCATAATTCTTTTCAATTTTTCTTAATGGAGCAAGTATTAAACCCCATGTGCTGGAAGCGTCTACAAATATTATATCTTTACAATAATCAACATTTGTTTTATCATATAATCAGCATGTTGATAACGAGCTTATAGCTAATACAACTAATAAGATCTGTAAAGCCACGTTGTTGTTGAACTTTTATGGAATTAGTTGTTAGTTATTTGATTTATAAAAAAAATCTTGATAGGTGTATTTGTATTAATAAATTAATTTAATATGTACAAATATATATTCAAATTCAATTATTACAACTCAAAATCATTATTATAATATTCAGAATTCAAATAATTGATATTTTAACTTCCTCTCTTTGTTATAAGATCATACTCACTATTTTAGTTAGACGTTGGACCAACTGATTCTATTCAACTGCAATTTCATTTCATCGGATTCAAAGAACCTTTTAGAAGTCAAATCATTTTATACGAGGGTTGTGATGGAGTGACAAGTGTTATTTTATTCTTAACGAGAGATCTCGGGTTCTAGATCTCCTGGATA
Source organism: Solanum stenotomum (assembly GCF_019186545.1). Taxonomy (NCBI): domain Eukaryota; kingdom Viridiplantae; phylum Streptophyta; class Magnoliopsida; order Solanales; family Solanaceae; genus Solanum; species Solanum stenotomum. Next base: position 56,652,697 of record NC_064288.1, read on the forward strand.
TGTAGTCACCTTTGTTAGGGAGCACTTTACTCCCCAATGTGAGACTTTGTGGCGCAAATTCAAAATTAGTCGGGCTCCAATGTGGGTACAGAATACCGGATGAAAATAAAAAAAAAATCTCTTCAAAAAGAATTTCCTCCCAAAGGAGAAAAAATTACGACAATAGTATATTATGTGTAACTTTTATAAGTGAGGTCTGGGAGGGTGGTGTGTACGCAACCTTATTCCTATCTTGTGAAGGTAAATATGTTATCTTCGATAGACCTTTACAGAAAAAGAGTGGAAAGGAAATTTAGTAGTGAAGCAGTTATAGTAAAACAAAATTGAGAAGAGAACAATAACAACAACAACAAATATTATGATAACTAAAGCAAAGAAAATAACATATTATTAAAAATGAAGAATAAGACAATAGAAGATTAATAAAAGAGAAACTAGACAAAACACGACTAGCTACTAACCTTCTGCTCTAATCATCAACCTCCATATCCATCTATCTAAAGTCACGTCCTCGGCAAACTACAAATATATCATGTCCTATTAATCACTTTTTTTCAATATTTCTTCAGTCTACCTCACCTCCGAAAAAAGAATTACATTACCTACACATATTATCAAATCACAAAGCTACCAAACTTGGTCACAACTCACATGTTACTTAATAAAAACATGAAATGGTGCACTAATTATACAAGCCACACATAAATTAAATATGTGACTATTCATAGGTTTTGGAACTTGTTAGGAATATCACACGAAAGCCACTTGCAAATAATAAAATTAAGCAGCCCTGCAACTTCACGTGTTAATAATACTTCCTCCGTCTAATATGAAACAGGCATCTTACTATAAAAATATATGTTCATATTATTTGATTTACTAAATCAAAAATTAATATATTTTTTTTCATTTTATCCCTATAATTAATATGGCCTTTGGAAGTTAAAACAAATTTTGAAGATTCAAAATTTCTTTTTTCAAGAGGCTACTTAATATGAACAAAGAACAAAATAGTAAAATTGATCAATTTATTGATAATTTTTTAATTATCGTGTAAGATAAAAAAAAATGATCATCTAATATAAGACGGAGTGACTAATATTCTTTTTGCTATACCTAAACTTACAAAGCAAACAAAATCATTGAAACTCTACAGCCTTAGGTTGACTGTTGACCTAGATTTTCAAAGTCAAGAAAGTCATCATCAAAATAAATATATAATTCAATTCAAGACAAATTATCTTACAAGTACCTTGAACATAGTTCCAATATTTATTCTTTTAAATATAAATATTCACTTTTGTTGAATAGTTATTACTTACATTCACTATTTTTATTTAGTTTGTTTTATCACCTTTCTCTCCACCTTATGTAAGCAATTAACAAATGTCCCTATATATACCCTTAAGCTATTCATCTTACTTCTTGCATTACACCAATTTTCTCTCTTTCTCTCTTTGTGTCTTTAGTCTAAAATTATTTCTTTTATTCTCTCTTATTTAGGAAAAAAATAAGAGAAAGAAAAATAAATTTCACATCAAACCATGTTTTCCCTTTCATCTATACAATCTAACAATATTCAATCTCAATCATCTTCACCGCTACTCTTCAATCATCATCACCAGCACCATCACCATGGTTTTCATCATTCAACTATTTCAACTCGATTTCACCACCGCCTACTCTTCCCTCTCCGTGCCCAAAATAGCGACTTAACTACGTCCACCAACAATAACAACTATATCTCAGTTCCAGGTCTTGATGACAATCTAACCAGACTTGACAAATTTTCAAAATCATTGAGTCTTTCGAATATCGAAGAAAATACATCATTAAATCCCCTCTTATGTTCCAATAACAAGCTCAAAATAGCTATCATAGGCTTTGGCAACTTTGGACAATTTATTGCCAAATCCTTCATTAAACAAGGCCATATTGTATTAGCTCATTCACGTACTGATTATTCCCTCATAGCACAATCCCTTGATGTCCACTTCTTTCAAGATCCTAATGACTTATGTGAACAACATCCTGACATTATATTATTTTGCACATCCATTAATTCACTAGAAAAAGTCATTCATTCCCTTCCCATCCAAAAGCTTAAACGTAACACACTTTTCGTAGACGTATTATCAGTCAAAGAATTCCCAAAAAACATTTTCCTTCAATCACTACCACAAGAATTTGACATTTTGTGTACTCATCCTATGTTTGGTCCAACAAGTGGTAAAGACAATTGGAAAGGACTACCATTTATGTATGACAAAGTTAGAATTGGTCAAGAAGAGTCAAGAATTAAAAGAGTCAACAATTTTATCAACATTTTTGTAAAAGAAGGTTGTAAAATGGTTGAAATGAGTTGTAGTGAACATGACAAGTATGCTGCTGGCTCACAATTTATAACACATACTATAGGAAGAATGTTGCAAAAACTTGGGACACAAACAACTCCTATAAACACAAAAGGATATGAAAGTTTGTTGAATTTGATGGAAAATACAACAACTGATAGTTTTGATTTATATTGTGGTTTGTTTATGTATAACAATAATTCAATGGAGGTGTTAGAGAGATTAGATGCAGCATTGGATAGTTTGAAAAGGGAATTATTTGGACAAGTACTTGAAAAGTTGGAGAAAAGAGTGGAAAAGGGAAGTAGGTTAGCTTTACCTACTCCTAATTTTAGTAAGAAAATTGAAAAATTGCAAGTTGAGAGGAAGGAACTAGAGGCACTTTCTTGATACTAGTTGTTGATTTGTGTAATAATTTTTTTTTTTTTCCAAAAAGACAACAGAGATTTGTAATTTTGTATAATAAGAGTTTACATTCTGTTCAAATGACATAATTTCTTTTTCAGTTTGTTCTGCAAAAGAATTTTATCTCTCTATAATTAGAAATAATTTGATTTTTAAAAAAAAATTACCATTTATAAAATGATTTATAGCAATATATAAACACCTAAAATTTCTTTTAGATCAATTTTTTTTTTTAAACATCGATCTTCGGAGTTTTTTTTTATATTTAATTTTTAATTACTTAATTATAAATGCAATATCTAGAGGTTGGTATCTTTTTGTCAAAAACTTGCCCCGGGAGGAAACTAAATTTCTTGAAAAATGAGAAAAATGATTTCGCTTATGAAAGTATAGAAAATAAATTGCATAAGTGACATTTCAAGCTTATTGTCTCCTCTCCATCCATCCAATCCCTCCAACCCGCACCTCTCCCACCCCTTGCCACCTCTAAACCTCTGCTCTGCATCTCATTCCATCAAGGCCGACTCAACAACATTGGAGGCCTAAAGCGAAACTCGCCCTAATATTTTTTATTTTTTTCATCATATATACTTTTATTTAAAATCTACTTTTCTAGCTATTTTAGATGCGAAGTCATTAGGTACTGTTTTAGAATCAATTTGTTTTAATAATTTCTTTTCAAATGATAATATAGCTAATTCATTCGATCTCTCTTAAGACATTGTTGATCTTAAAGAAGATTTAATCAATTTTAATTTCGAAAAAACTTCTTTCTGTTAACATTATTCTATAAGCAATATGTGTATTTGGAAAAGAATCAAGTCTTTTTATTTGATTGAGTATTTTCATTGGATCATTATCTTCAACTTGTATTATTTCTCTTAACACTTTTAATTCAAAAAATAAATCTAAACCATCAATATCAGAATAACTATTACGTGTTAAAGAAAGTTCAAGATTAAGACAATATTTTTTAAATTCTCATCATCTAATGATCTCAATATTTTTCCACTAAATAAGAAATCAAAAATATTTTCATATGCTTCAATTGGTTCAAATCTATGAAGTGAAAAAATAATTTGATCTACTCTACATATATAAAGCAATCAACTCTAAAAGATTCTTCAAGGAACTTTGTGATTTCGCTATCTATATTTTCATCAAATTATTTCTTACGAAATTCAAGTCTATTTTCATCTCATATGCAATTTCCTTAGTAGAAATCATAACACTCATAGTACATATAAATTTTTTTTTAAATAACATATATAAGTAATTGTTTTTTTTAAATGAATCCCCAAAATATATCGGGCCAAACAATGGCTTTAGTGGCCTAGCTAGGGTTAAGAGTGCCCTGCATTCCAACTCTATAATATTCATCTAGATAATATATAAATACTCTTGAAATAATATTTTCTTACTTCCTTATCGCTCAGTAAAAAATAAGTGACTAAGAAAATACTTTCTATATGAAAAATATTTCTCATACCAATCATGAAATAAAAGAAGAGAAAAGAGAATTGAATTGGATAAATATACTATCTACCAAACTTGGTCACATATGTTACTTAAATATAAAATTAAAAATTCATAAGTTTTGGAACTTGCTAGGAATATCACATGACAGCCACTTGTAAATAAAAATAATTCAGCAGCCCTGGAATTTGACATAACATCACGTGTTAATAAGCCTTTCTCTATTTTAATTTGTTTATTTAATTTTAACTTAATATAAAAATTGAACTTTTGTTCTTAAATTAACTTAAACATAAAATATAACAAAATATTCTTTAATTTTATAATCTTAAAAATAAAAAGTTAAAATTTAAAAATTACTAACAGAAAAGATATTTCTTTTTGAATAATTTTTTAAAAAATACAAATTAATTTAGGAAGGAGTAGTATTTTTTATTTTTTTTGACATACATAAAAGTTTCAAAGCAAACAAAATACATTGTGAACCACCAACCTTAAGTTGAACAAGACTTTGAAGTAAACAAATTGTCTTCATTCAAATAAAGATATAATTTATTTCAAGAAAAAAATCTTACGAATGCTTTGAATAAACTCAATCGTCTTTGTTACTACTCTTCAACTACCACCTACAAAGGTTTATAGTTCAACTATTTCAAATCGATCGTCACCTCGACTTTATCATTATCTACTCTTTTATTCACGTGTCAAAGTATGACGATTAAACTACCAACAACAACAGTAATTTTGTTTCAATATACTTAAACTTTTGATGACAGTCTAATTAGACTTCACAAAGTTTCACACTCAAAAATCGAAGAAAACACATCATTCATCTCCTCTCAAGTTCCAACAAGCGCAAAATAGCTATTAACAGCAAGGGCTAATCTAGAGTTTTGAAATGTATTCGTCCAATCTATTATAACATATAAACCGGATACATAATATGTAGCTTGGATACACTATAAAATTAACCGGATACATAATATGTAGCTCGGATACATTAACTACTGGCCAGGATACATTAATATGTAGCTCGAATACATTAAAGAAATAAGGGATTTTAGAGGTGTTTAGAAATAGAGGAGTATATTGGAAATAAGGGAAACATAAGTTGGTATTTCAGTAATTTTTCCATAAAATATTGACGGTGGCCAACTCAAATTTTCTAAAAAGCTAGAAATCAACATAATATAGTCCAAATCACTCTCGAGCACCTAGGAATCTATACAAAACACCCAACTATATCATAAATCACCCTCCGTACCTAGTAAAATCTTCAATAAACATCGACTTCGTTAACCAAAATGTTGATTTTGGTCAAACTTTCCAAATCTGAAATGGTCCAACTATTTGGGCCTAATTCTGGCAAAACAAGTTAGTTCTCAAGAGGTATTTGTACCAGGCAAGGCCCACTATAAAAATATTTAAAAGGTCTGGCCCAAACAAATTTGGGCCACCAGCTAACCCTTTTTAAAAGGGAAAAACTACCTAACTGGACATACTTCACTATCATTTATACTTATTTTACCTCTAGTTTAAAAATATTACACATACTACCACATTTAATATTTATACCATATATATATTAAAAGATTTAATTAGATACACAAATCCCTTAAATATGGTATTGAATAATTATCTTAAAATTTAAACTCCTATTAATGGTACATCACCAATTCAAATTATTTAATCATTACCCTAATGTTCACCCAAACCCCCCACGTACATCACACACTTCCACTCCATCTCTATCTCTTCCTTAATCCTCTCAATACATGTTTGCATGTCCCAAATTCAAAACTAAATCTTGATAATTAGCATTATAAAAAAACATATCCATATATCGTCATGGTCATACATCTTTTCTTCAAGTTAGTTCTTAATTAGCTTCTTTCAGATGACCAATACCATCCAGAAGAAGTTCAAGGTTTCTTCAACACAACATTGTATCAATGAGGTAATTTATTTATTTTTCATTATTCTTATGTATCTTGGTTTACTTCTCGTTCATGTATCTGAGATCGAGTTTATATTGGTATAAAATTTAATTTTATAAA
>NC_064288.1:56659318-56913094 GCF_019186545.1 Solanum stenotomum
CGGTATACATATACGAATCAATTGTATAAGTTGTGTTTGTATATATAATTTTATCTTGCTTTATACAAACACAAACGCAATTTATACATTTGTGTTTGTATAAAAAGTGAGAGTAGCGAGCGAAATCTGGGAGAGTGGCAAGCGAGATTCTCTGGGAGAGAGGCGAACGAAAAGATATGTATATATACAGTTTTCTCTCGTTTTATACAAACACAAACACAAACACATTTTATACATTTGTGTTTGTATGAAGTGAGAGAGTCGAGGGAGAGACTGCTGAGCGAGATCAGGAGAGTGGCGAGTGAGAAATTCATGGAGAGAGGCGAATGACAATTGTTTGCTACGGGTTACAATTAAATCAAACTGTGGTTATACCATTTAATTTGAATTAATAGTTTGCTATTTTATACAATGTTCCCTTTTTAAAAAGGGGGAAATTTCGCAAATAGCCACTAAAAATAACTTAAGTAGGCTTCATAGCTATAGTTTGATGATTACGATTTGTAGTAGCTACATGCTTGAGGGACGAGAGAGGTGAGAGAGATTGGGATAGGAAATAATAATAAATTAGTAGGATCAGAAAAATTGTTTTAATAATAGGAAAAATACTCCTAAATATGATTACTCCTTCATTGGATTTTACATAGAGGTGTTCGAAGTGTCAATATTATGTTAGGTGTGCGAACTAATTTTTACATCGGATATTAATAAGAAAAAAGAACCTATATATAAAGGTGTATGATTTTCTTAATAATGTGCGGACTTTTTAAAAAAAAGTTGTACATATTAATTTTGAGGCTATTTTGACCCAACACATAATATCGTGAGTTGTGACACATTTTTCAATGATGTTTTTTTTTTTGGAGTAATGTGATAATGATTAGAACTATTGTTACATTGAGCACTTTCACTATCTGTTGAGGGTTGAGTCATGCTAGACGATAGTTTCTTGATTCTCCTCATGTGGTAGATGGAAGAAATATATTTTATCCTTTTCAATTTATATGAAACTTTTTTTTACTTAGAGATATATACTTCATAATTTGATCCCATAGTATTAATCACATATTGTTTAAGAATTTTTTTCCTTTAAAAAAGAAAAATCCTAAATTATTGAAACATTTAAAATTTCAAATTTATAAGACACTTAAGATCGTTTTATAATCATTGCTATCATGTATAAATTAAATCGAACTAATTGAATTGTGTTCTTTTTTTTTCTTTATTCTCTGCATTTATATATTCTCAGTATTCTCACAAACAATTTTAATAAATTTTCCCTTTTGTACTTTGGGAATCTTTTCCAACTACACCATGGTCTTTATTTTTTTCATAATTTCAGCTTAAAAGATTCACAATTGAGTTGTTTTTGTTAGGGAGCGCTTTATTTTCAATGTGAGACTTTCTACGCGAATTTGAATTTAATCGGACTCAAATATAAATACCAAATATCGGGTGGAAAAAAAATTGATGTTCTCTACTTTGTCTTATATATACCTAACTAATAATATTCCTTGTACACAAAAATATAAATAAAAATACTTTGCAGATTTTATGGCTTTACACCAATTTTTTCCCTGGCAAAGAAGCTTTTTTTTGCTGTTTTCTCTCATAGCCAATGAAAAAAAAAAGTTGCCTATAATACTAGTGGAGAATCAAAATGTTTTTTTACAACTAAAATAAACAAAGATGAAAAAAAATGGTTATATTTAAGATAATTTGTTTAAATAGTCAGTTGCATTTGTTACTGCTAAAGTTTTATGTTACAAATTTTTTAATTCAAATACAAGAAAGATGAACATTACTAGTGGGGATAGTATTGTTTATCAATTATCATGGGTCTCAAATCAATAATTCCAAGGGTTAATAAGAGAACATAATGTAATTATTGATTTATTAAAATACTCAATTTGTTATAGTAGTTATAATATTTGATTTATTAAAATACTCAATTTGTTAATTACATATATATTAAGAGTTTAATAGTTTAGTTATAGCATGAGTCTATTGCTTTGTTTATGTGGCTATTTAATACCCTATGATTAATGAAATTTCAGAGATAAAATAAATTTCAATTATATTTCAAACTTTCCGTAGTTTGCATTTTTTAATTCAAACTTGGTTGAGTCCAAAAATATTTTGATAGGAGTGTTCTTCCTTAAATAAGACGTGATATAAATTTAAATTAATCAATTCATTAAATTTTTTGAAAAACATATGCTTAATATATGGAGTAACACTTCATCAAATATCAAGAAAGTCTATATCATACAGATCCTCTTGCCTAGGTTCAGCGGACAAATAAAAATCCCAACAAATACTAATTGAGATACCCTATCATAAAATACAATAACAAAATCAATATTTAATTCTTCATAATTGTTCTACTTAGTTTTATTTGTGGAGTCCCATTACACTTGAGAAAATGGTCTTCATTCACATCACTTGGGAATTATTCATGGTCCTACAATAAATTAGGAGAACAAAAATAATATACTACCTATGTGATTATGCTAGGATTTGGACATGTGTCATTCAAATAATTGTAAAGTACCAAGTTCTATTCCTACCATATAGAATATAGAATAAAGAGATCCTTAACAATTAGAACTTAAGATAACAATTCATTGAAAAAGAAATGAGTTAAGGGTGTTTATCGTTTGAGCAAAAATAGATTCAAATTAAAAAATTGAATCACATCTGAACATCAAACATCCAATTCAAATATTATAATATTCGATTTAAATTTAATCGAAGCTTCAATCTGAATTCCAAAACATCGAATATAAAATCAAAACAAAATTAGGTACCGACGCGAAAAATAGAAATGCAAATAATGAGTAAGACGCGTGGGCCAAGAACAATTGAAGAAAAATTTCATTAGTTCCATCACCGTCGCACATGTTGACTAATCTACGTATGACACGTGGACATAATTTGAAGAAAAAAAATAAATATAGTCAACAAATTATAATATTTTTTCATTCCCAACTTATAAATATAATTTAATTAATATTAAAATTATCCTTAAAAAACATATATTCTTATAAATTTTCTGTCGAATAATTGTGAAACAACATAAGAAAAATATTAACAATATCGTTAAATATTTATCAATTGATTAGAAAAAAATCATATCGCAGAAATTGAAACGAAATATATATATAAAACATTTGAACTGCAAGATGTCACACGGTTTCATGAATTATCACACCCTCCAAAATGTTCATTTAGCCGACATTCCACCAAAATTTATATTTTTATAATATACTTTTCTATGTCTTCTCGAAATTTCTTCCAATCTTTTCTTATGGTCAATTTTTTAAATATTATTTTTGAGTAGCAGCAAAATAATTGAAAGAACTTTTGAAAATATATTTGATTTTTTTTTCTTGTTAGTAGTACATGATATTATTAGAGGATTTCAAATATTAGTATAAATATATTCGAAAAGTTGACTTGTCAGAAATATTTATGATGACTCTTTTATTGAAAATTGTTAAGAACGAGCCAATTTTCAATTGGAACATCCTATAAAAAATATATATAATAAAAGAGTAAAAATAAAGATTTGAAAATTAAATTTATAATAGTGATCGGTTGTGTTTAGGATAGTAATTATCCCATGTTATACCGTTTTGGTTTATTATAAGTCAGGTCAAACAAGTAAAAATAGTCTAACCGTTGTATTAATTGATTAATTAGCAGCTTTTGATGTTAATGATAAGCTTAATTATTATTACAACGATTATAAAATTCCTTTATGGAGTTTATTATATAGTATACGGTGCATTTGTTGCCGTAGGTAATGATTAATTATAATTAAATAGTGACCTATACCATAGTGCTGATCACAAGTCATCATGAATATTAATTAATAAAATATTAGCATATGGTGTTTTTAATGTCGTAGGTAGAATTAAAGTAAAATAAAATAGTGGCAGTATATCATAGTGCTCGAAATTCAACACAAATACTAAAATATTTTACCCATTAATTGTAACAACTTCATCAGGTTAACGTTAATATTAAACGTATATAATTGATCTTCGTTTATAGTAAATATAAATTAAAACAAATGGTAATTAAACCATATATAATTGTTCTTAATTATTCTCAATTTTTCAACCTCTTCTTTCAACTTTAAAAGTAATCATGATGTAGTGTATTGTATCGTATAGTACTGTTTTGAAAAATATAATATTTGAATATATTGTATTATTCTTTGTCGTTATGTATATATGTAATGTCACACATCAGTAATAACAATTTAAATGATAAACCTACAAAAAAAAAGTAAAGTACGTATTAGAGCTACTATAAAACGTAAGGTAAAGAATAAGTAAGATTATTAAATAATAAGTAGAAGAAAATATTAAGATAATGACGCGATCACACTAAATCAATCGTTACACCTGAGACTTTTTTTCATTACATAACAATGAATTTAAAAGATATGATACAATACAATAAAAATTAAGTAACAATTAAAATAAACGTGATATTTAAACTAACAATACAATACAATAAAACAAATAGCAACCATCCAAACAAGGTGTTAAACAATTGTGATTAATTAGTTATAACTTGCTAAGGATAACATATTATTAGTGGAATGTTTATAAGTAACTGTATTAATTTTAACCAAAGAAAGCAAAAAAAAAACGTCTTAACGATATCACTAATTCTACTTAGAGTGACCAAAAAGAAATGCGTTGGTGATGTTTTTGTACGTTTGGAGTGGTAATGTTTAATAATCCAAATTTGATTTTCTTTACCAAAAATGTTTTTAGATTTTATCTCCAAATGTTATTTTTTCCCAATAATTATTAGTGTAATGCAACATTCGAAGAGTCTTTTTTCCATATTATTATAAATAGATGTTTACCCGTTTTATCTTTGATTAATTTGTATTTCGTAAGCGTAAAATAGGGGATTACTAGAATATATTTTACCATTTAAAGGTTATAATTACTAAAAAGTATACGTAAGTGAGAAGAATTATTGCCTCAATATTACCCCCCTCTCTCTCTCTATATATAGTAAGGAAAATTGATTGTAATCAGAAATAAAATATGAAGAAACAGAGATTTTATGATGAATATTTGTGAGAACAAAGTTATTTATCTCTTGATTTTTTTTATATAAATATTTTTCATAATTCGAAGATAATTAGTAGCGTATATTTCTTAAATATAATATGATGTTTGATGAAGAGGCATATTTCGAAAGAGGATAGTGTGCTATTATAAAAAAAATGAATGTTATTAAGTTAAATTTGAAGAGTCGTTTCCAAAATTATCCTAATTTTTAAGTCTACTATTCAAACACAAATTCTTACTTTCCAAACATTTTGAAAGATATTTTTTCAAAATAAATAGATTTTTAAAAATTTGATCAAATATACTATAAATAATTGGATTAATTTATGAGTGCAAAACTAAAGTTCATTAGTCAAACATGTATTATTGGTCATTATTAATGTGTGAAATCAAACAAGTGTTCACTTTTCGTGTAACCAACGATGTGTCATAAGTTCTCTATTTCCTTTTGTAGTCATAAATTGCTCCATAATTTAATAACCAAAAAATGCAACTTACTCATTCATTTTCCTTAATTTGGAGATCAGATGAGTAATATTATTCATGTGAGTTTCCACAATACGTTAACTAAATTTAAAATTTTGGTTGTTGTTAAAGTAATCTATTGTCTTAGCTCCCCTGTAAAATATTTTAGTGCAATCTCATAAGTGAAGTCGGAGAGAAGCATGTATATTTATTCTTACTCTTATTTAATGAAGATAGAAAGTTAATTCTAGTAGACTCTCATTTAGGTAAAACGAAAAATAAAAAGAAAAGAGGCACTACTAAAAGGTCATTATTTTCCTTTTCAATGGCTATTTTCATAGATTTTTTTATTAAATCTAAGGGAAAAGAAAAATTGTACTCCTCATATGAAAATTTTCCCACTATTTTAGAGAGATTTTATTTTCCACCATCCATATTTTCATTGAGCTAGTTCGATGAAATATAAATAGAAAAATTATATTCTATGGCATAAATTTATCTTTGATCAAGGTAAAAAATAATTTTTGCTTCTAATAGTGAAAACAGATTTGAAAGTGATATGCACGTAACCTTGCAAATTAATTTCTTCTCCCAGCTCTAGAAAAAAAGAAAAGAATAAACTACAATAACAACAAGGATATATTTAGCATAATCTTATGTACCAATTTATTACTCCCTCCGTAAAACGTTTAAAAACTATAATCATATGTATATATTTCTCTACTAACTGAACAATACAAATAAGTTTAGAGGAAAAAAAAGTAATACTAATAAATATCTTTTAATTATTTTTAAAACGTTATATAGTCTACATTATTTACCTGTACTTGATAAATATTTTCTTGGAGGAAATTTTTTAACTTATATATATAAAAAAAGTCACATCACTTTTCAAAATAGACCAATTTCAGAAATACCTTTTTGTGAGGATTTTAGCTTTTGATTAAAGTCTGTTAACAAGTAACAATTGAAGACAAACCGTACAAGAAAAAATCTTCACTCCAATTTATAGTTGTCTTGATATATTTAAATAGTATAATGATAATTTTACTATTTCTGGTGAATTATTATAAGTTATTTAAATACTGAAAAATCACTACTTTTCACTAAAAAAATATATTTAGTAGTCATTATATTGTATTGTTAGTTTAAATATAATATTCATTTTTACTATTATTAAAATTAGTTGTATTGAATCGTATCGTATCGTTAGACGTTAGGTAATGACAAAATTTCTCATTCTATGTAACAATCAATTTGGTGTGATTGCATTGCTAACATAACCTTTTCTTCTTATTTTGTCTTTACTTATTATTTAATAATCATATCTTACCCTTTATTACCTTTTTTATTTTTTTGGGTTTCCCACCCGGTGTCCGAAGCTCACATTGGAGCCCGACTAAATTCGTTATTATTTAATAATCATATTTTACCCTTTACCACCTTTTTATTTTTTGGGTTTCCCACTCGGTGTTAGGATCCCACATTGGAGCCGCGACTAAATTCGAATTGCGCACTTCAGAGCCTATTGTGGGACGCTCCCAACAAGATTTTCTCCTATTGGTTAAGGGTGAAACATTCTCACCAGTCCACCACATTCTTTTTATAATAACTCTACTTCACTCTCTACTTCAGTTTTCTTATATGTTTATCCTTCAAACTGTTGATTTGTGACATTATGTAATAACAAAGAATGATAAAATCTCTAAATGTTGTATCCATTAAAACAAGTTAATACAATACAATACAATACATTATGAAGCAATACATAATAACTATCCAAACAGTAACATGGATTGTTCTAAACCACAAATTTCATAAACATATCAAATCAAACAGTGTCATATAAATTGAGACAAATATAATATCCAAAGTTATACTTTTAAAACTCTATATATTCCTAATGAATTAAGGAAAAAAATACTATATAGTAAAAGTCTCAATTCCAAAAGGAACCAACCCATAATCTTCCAATTCCAATATATATATAACAATACAAACCAACGGTTCACAAATTAGAATATCTTCTCCTTTATTCTCTCTTTCATAATTTTCTCACAAAAAATTAATTTAATTTTTTTTTACTTTCTTTCAATTCTCTGTGATTACAAGTCATTCAATTTCTCCGTGAAATGTCAACCGGTGGCACCACCGCCGCCGCCAACTCTGATAGTGTTATCCCCATAACCACCACCACCCACCACCGTCGCCGTGTCGCCGACTCCGCCATCATGACGACGACCGACTCTGAGAAATTATCGAACTCCGATTACAATTTCTCCTCCGACGAGGATAATAGCAATAACCCAGAAATTAGCAATTGTGATCTTCATCATTATCACCATCATCATCACCCGTTAATTAAATACTTATTGGTACGGAAAAGGGTACCGGAAAGTATTGTTTTTAGAGCAGAAGAATGGGTTTTAAGCGTTTCTACAATTATTCACTTTTTGAGATTAAAGAAGAATATGGGTCGTACAGTTTTTGGGTTTCTGATGATTTTATTGATGGTTTCCGTCTTCCTCAAGTTTTCTTTCATGATGATGAATAACAATGTTGAAGATTTAAATGGGAATTTTTTGAAAAGGGAAAATGGTATTTTTGTTCTTCGTAATTTCAAGTATGATTCGGGTGATGCCCAAAGGATCATTTCTGAAACAGAGTCTTCGTCTTCGGGTTCGGTTTCGGCTTCTGGAGATTTTATGAGAAAACGTCAGATGAAGGAGATACCAGTAAGTGTGGATTTCCATATTTTTTTTACCATTTTTTAACTAATTTAGAATTGTTGTGAATTGATATGGAAAAAAAAGTTTAAAAGGTTGAATTTTTAATTACCAAAATTTTTAGTTTGCTGTTTATGGGTTGAAGAATGAAAAGATGGAAGCTTTATTAATGGAATTTTATGAAAAGATAGAATTTTGGTAACTTGGGAATTTACTTTTTACTTTTTTAATTTATCCGTTCACTTTTACTTGTCACTTTATCGTTAGTTAAGAAAACTTAGTAGGTAAATTTGAGAGGATGGTGGAATCTCTATTCATTGTTTGACTTGGTAAAAACCAAAGCAGTGGACGGCAACAGAAAACAGTGTTGAATATTGTGAACCATTTGCCAGTTGGCTATTGGCAAATGTTGACTATGATGGTGGCTTTCCAACTATTAGTTTTTTTTTTTCATTCGGTGTCTAGTAGTCATAGGAGAGCTCGATTAAATTTGGATTCGCGCCAGAAAGTTCCAAATTAGAGGTAAAGCGCGGCCTAATAAAGGAGATTTTGTATTCGGGGATTTGAACCCGAGATCTCTGGCTAAGGCTTTCCAATTATTAGTTGTGACCGTTATGGAGCCTTCTATATTCTTTTTCCTTTTTTTCATGGAAAACATAACGGTGGTGTTCGAGTTAACTTGTTTGAATTTTCACAACACATTTGTCACTTAATCTTCTGCTCATATACATCTATAGTTTATTGTGCATCATATGTTGTTCTCTAAATTTACCTAAATACTGACTTATTGCAGTTATTGTTGCGTATTTGTTGACTATGCTAGGCATATGAGCAAAATGAAATGAAAATAGAAGTATCTAACTTGTATATATGGATTGCTTTGACAGGTACCAGAAATATGGATGAAACCAAATAGTGATAATCATTATCAATGCATCTCTCGGCCTAGGAATCGCATAAGTATGTCGAGATTTCAGATTTCTGTATTTATATGATGTTTATTCGGAAGGTTATTTGTAATGTGTTCTGATATCTGGAGTTTTTTTTTCTTCCAGGAACTGGTTCATCGACGAATGGCTATATCTTAGTTCATGCGAATGGAGGATTAAACCAAATGAGAACAGGGGTGAGTAAAAACTCGTGTATGTTACACTCGTTAAGCTATTGTATGGATGTGTTTTAGTGAATGGCGAAGATGTTATGTTGTTGCTAATTATGTTTAGTGGATTATTGCAGATATGTGATATGGTTGCTATTGCTAAAATAATGAATGCCACTCTGGTGCTTCCTTCTCTTGACCATGAATCGTTTTGGACCGATACTAGGTACTGTTCTTTAGTTCTTGTGATCAGTCGACAATGACCCCATCTTAGTGCATCTTCATTTCCGTTCTAATAATGTGTCGCTTCTTGCAGTGATTTTAAAGATCTTTTCGAGTGGAGACACTTCATTGAAGTTCTAAAGGATGATATTGAGATTGTTGAGTCGTTGCCACCGAAATATGCAGCTGTGATACCCCTTCAAAAGGCACCTGTGTCATGGTCAAAGGTTTGTAAACAAAACTACTATGTGCTATAGCTCTAGTTTTTAGTTTTCGTGGCGGAAACTAAAGTATGATGCTTAATTGCAGGCTAGTTACTATAGAGGAGAGATACTTCCTTTACTAAAGAAGCACAAGGTGATACAATTTACCCATACAGATTCAAGGCTTGCTAACAATGGCCTAGCATCGTCCATTCAAAGGCTTCGCTGTAGAGCTAATTATCAGGCTCTGCGTTATACGAATGAGATAGAGGAGTTTGGAAAGAAGTTGGTTGATAGACTTAGAGATAATGGTGAACCATTTATCGCTCTCCATTTAAGGTAATCTATCTAAACACTTTGTGTTTCTTTGTCTATTCTTTAACCATTGATCTATGAGTAACTTGGTATATTGCTCAATCGTGCAGATACGAGAAAGACATGCTAGCGTTTACTGGCTGCAGCAACAATTTGACTATTGAAGAGGCTGAAGAACTTCGTACGATGAGGTATGAAGTGAAACATTGGAAGGAGAAAGAGATAGACAGCAAAGAAAAGCGACTCCAAGGAGGCTGCCCCATGTCCCCTAGAGAGGCTGCTTTATTTCTCAAAGCGATGGGATATCCATCCACGACCAGAATATACATTGTTGCAGGGGAAATTTATGGCAATAACAGCATGGATGAATTCCGTTCTCATTACCCGAATGTGTACTCTCACTCAACCCTTGCAACAAATGAAGAACTCGAGGCATTCAAAAATTATCAAAACCGTCTTGCTGCAGTAGACTACATGGTAGCCCTTGAAAGTGATGTTTTTGCTTACACTTACGATGGCAATATGGCGAAGGCCGTGCAAGGTCATAGACGGTTTGAAGGATTTCGAAAGACCATTAGCCCGGACAGGTATGTTTATCATCCTCAATGCTATACATCTTCCCTTTTCATCACTTAAATCAAACTAACACTAATATTAATACATTTTCTTCATTTCAGGTTCAATTTTGTAAGATTAATCGACTCGTTAGATAAAAGTGAAATCTCTTGGGAAGAGTTTGCTTCAAAAGTTAAGGCCTTACAATCCAACAGATTAGGAGCACCTTACCTAAGACAAGCCGGTGAATCACCACGATTAGAGGAGAACTTTTACGCGAATCCTTTACCAGGTTGCTTATGTAATAGATCACATGAAGAAGCCAGTAAACAGCAACTCAACAAGAGACCAAGATTGAGGGTTGCTTCACAAAGATAGGTACTTTCAATGATCATAATTTGGTAGATTAGTCCAATATCAATACTTGTTCTACAAATGGCCTATAAGGGGTTGCTAGAAGTCGGGTTTTTCATCGCCCTTCACACTGCGCGGCGAGCAAAAACAAAGAGAGATTGTTGTAACAAGAAAAGCAGTACTTGGAAGCAGAGATGATGGTTTATAAGATGGACAAAAGAAAAGCATAAACACAAAGCAGAGAGATATACTCAAAAATCATTCTTTAGGGTGGAATATAAAAAAATTCATTCATTTATTTATTTTTATTTTTGTTCTAAGTTAGTTTTGTGATTTAGGTTCAACACGGATTGATCATATATGTATTACCAATTCATGAAAATGATATACAGATCTTTACACAGATGCAGATTTGCTCTTCCTAGACAAATGTTTGTGTTAGTCTTTCATTTTTAGCTTAAAAAACTAAGTAATGTGTGTATTAGACGCATGTCAGGTGTTTNTTATTTTTGTTCTGAGTTAGTTTTGTGATTTAGGTTCAACACGGATTTGATCATATATGTATTACCAATCATGAAAATGATATACAGATCTTTACACAGATGCAGATTTGCTCTTCCTAGACAAATGTTTGTGTTAGTCTTTCATTTTTAGCTTAAAAAACTAAGTAATGTGTGTATTAGACGCATGTCAGGTGTTTAAATCTTGGTATTTGAGCAGAGAAGGTAATACGATGAGTCTATTATCCACCGAGTTTTGGATGTGTGTAACTGATCCAAGAGATTTTTCGATTATAAAAAAAAAAGTACTAAATGGATCATTCCACCCTTGGGAAGATTGTGGTTCAGTTTGAACTGCTCCCCTGATAAATTGATCTAAATATATAGTCTGATATACTCTTTAATTTTGTAATTTGGAGCTAATATATTTTTTGTTACAAAAATGATTCACATATATCTTTTTCATCTAACGAAAGTGAAAATAAATTTATTTTTTGAAAAATCATATAGGAATATATATAATCCCTCTTAAAAAAAAGTCTTGCAATACCTAGTAACTGCTCCACTAGACCACTACCACTAGCATTCAAAGAGAGGTTGTAACTTGTAAGACTCATTTTATTAAAGAGTTTAAGTAATATTTGTCGTCGTATAAATAATTTTTACATTATCAGATTACTTGTTATAGCATTTAAACTCTTTATTAAATAGGTGGTTATTCTTTATTTTATTTTTTTGCATTCATAAAAATATAAGTATATGTTTGTATTCCTCATGTCAAAGCTCCAGCTAGAAGCATGAATTGTGGTCCTACCTATTTTTGCAAGTAAAAGCTAAGCACCTTGACATTAAAGTTGTTGCCACTTTATTCAATTCCAAGCTGTCTAGGACAAAATATTTAATAGGATTCACAATGGACATGGAAAATTAGGAGGAATTATACTTTCTTGGCTATTTATAAGAGAGGAAAATAATTTTTTCAGATCTGTTACGTGTGAAAATGAATTTCTTATAAGAAAAATGTGAAATTAAAAAAATTTGTAATTGATACAAAATCAATTCTCCATTAGCCTATGGCATGTTGTGAAAGAAGCTAGCACACTAGATGTATGCGCTTCGGTCATGTCTTTGAACAGTTAGATGATATTATGAACACAAGGGGCGAGATATATACTAAGTTGAGGAATTCAGGTAATCATTTTCCTATGTAGAAAGTAGAAACTAGTAGCTAAGGATATTAATGAGACGATTTTGTCGATTATTTACTAAAATTTATATCATCTTAATTTTTCGATTATTTATTTTGTATGATTTAAATTAGATTTATTCAAATCGTCCCATCATCTTAGTTTCTCTTCGATATTATTTGTAATGTCATGTCAAACCATGTTAGACTTTGACAAAAACTCTCTAGATATTTTTACGATTTGAATGAATTAGAGAACATGAATAGAAATTCGATTCATTCCTTAATCCCTACTGTAAAAATTAAGCAAAGATGAAAACTTAAATCAGTGGAAATAAATTAATCAAGATGAAATTGAAGAATTAAGTCAATTAAGATTAAGTATTCAATAATTGAAATTTAAATTATACGAGAAGAAAGAAATCTAATACCTTGTAGCTTGCTACTAAAGATCATCGGAATACTAAGCTTACAACAAGATACCAGAAATAATTTAATTTCAATAGGAGTAGCATAATAGGTTTCGGAGTTGAGACTTTAAAGTTTAATCTAATAGTCATTTTCGCACTAGATTCAAGATGAAAAATCTAATATTTTATTATTTATAAACTCAGTGTAAATAAAATATTTTTACACATTTATTTATAAGGTACAATTAGATTTTTTTTCAATTTATTTTTATAAAATTCAATGCCTATCTAATAACTCGGTATAATTATAAGTTTATATAAAAAAAAATCTCCGGTTTTAATTTAGAAAACCTAATAATCGATTTGGTTCGATACAATTTGATTACTTAAATTGGTTGTTAAAAAATCATTAACACCCTTAACTGGCATATCGCCCAACTTAGTTGAAGAGGCCTAACCTAAAACCATAAGTGATAATTTGAGACGGATTTAAAATTTTAAGTCGATCAATTATACATCATAAGTAGTATTGTCACCATAATTTTCATGTGACAATCATTGACAACTGAATTAGTGAAGAATCTTTAATACGTACTCCCTCCGTCCCTATTTACTTGTCCATATTTTCTTTTTTGGTTGTCCCTATTTAGTTGTCAATTTTGACAAATCAAGAAAGGACAACAATTTTTTTCCTATTATACCCTTATTTACACTTCTTGAAAATTGTAAAAGTGTATGTTGTTTCCCTCCAATTTATTTCACTTTAATTCAAATAAGTGGTTGTAATTTTGAAGTGAAAAGTTGTCATAAGGATAAAATTGTAACTTCACTGTGCTAATCATTGTTGCCTTAATCTGTGTGCCATTTCTAAAGTGGACAACTAAAAAGGGACGGAGGGAGTAGTAAATAAGAAGAGCAAAAAATTGAAATGTCACATGAAAATTGCTTCAAAAAGTTGTACTGCTCTTCTCTCTGTAAAAAAAAAACTAATTTTCATAGAATAAAATTAGTTTGATCATTGATGGAAAATATACCAGAAAAGCATGAACATACATGGAAAGGCTAGATCTCGAGTTCGAACCATGGGTATTGAGAAAATCATGTTAGGACCGTCATTTCTGAATGGACACTGCAGTGCGAGATCCGAATTTAGTCGGAGCTCCCATGTAAGCTTCGGACACCAGTGGTGGAGACGCGGAGTTAGGATTTTTAATAAAGGGGTTCAAAATCTGAAGAAATGAACACGCAAACTAATTGAATATACATAAAAAAAAAAAAATTTAACCATATATAAATAGTAATATATTCCACCGATGAGGTTCGTTTTAATAACATGGCCATGTGAGATAATTTAATGCTGAGAGAATGAAATCACGCCACAATGAAATGTAATTAGGCAAAGATCTGTCCATATGCCACCATATTTCCACTTTTGTGCTATGATCACCGGTTACGAATTCAGGATTTTCATTAAAGAGGTTCGAAAAATAAAAATGTAGTGCTTGTTCAGATTAGAACTATGAGAATTAGGCAGCAAGAACCTTTAACAGTAAGTGTGAGTGTTTTTTCCTTCTTGGAAAGTCCTCATAAAACAACAACCTGGAATAGCCCCTTTCCGACGATTAGGGCTGATGTAACAATCAACAACGTACCAAGTGTAATCCCACAAGTGGGATTTGAAAGGGCAAAATGTACGCAGACCTTACTCCTATCTCTTAGAAAGATAGAGGTTGTTTCTAATGGATCTTTGGCTTAAATAAAACAGTTCGATGTACACAACATACAAAAGAAAGAACAACAATGAAATGCACAATCAAATGTACCTCCCAGCTGATCTGAGTTACAAATGGAACTGGTTTTCAAAGATCATGCACTTACAAAAACATTATGGATCTTTCCTCAAGAACCTATTATTTGTGAAGTGTCGGATTAATTACAACAAAATCTACGTTTAAGTAGTAACTTCTGCAGAAAACAATGTCCTGAGAATTGGCATTATGGCACTACTACCACATCGATGGTACATAAACCTGCTCTTTGAGATTCTGTGTGGCGCTTTCAGTAGGAAAACCCCTAACAGCACCAATTGTCCACTGGGATATTATGCCCGCTGCAATTGCAAAGCGAAGCTGTCTCTCTAGGACATCTTGATCGTGGTACATCTCTGGTTGTGTTGTCAACTTTCTCATTATTCCAGCGACAACAGCATCACCAGAACCAGTTCTATCACAAGTAAACGGTGTTATGAGCACATCTTCTGTACCTACAACCACCCCATCAAAAGAAGGGGAGTAGTAATGAATCCTAAGTGTCCCATCTGTAACAAACAAAAGTTTCAGTCCGTCGTGCCACAAGGGAGCAATTTCCTCAGGAGTATAGTGATAATAATTTCTTCGTTGTTTGGTTTGTTCATAATTCTCTGCAAAGTATTGAGGTCTATAATTCCTTTTCCTCTCGTAATGCTCTTCGTCAAGAAGAAATTCAAGCTCTTGCCTTGAAACCTCAATGATGTTAGCTTGCTGCCAGGCTTTCTTGATCAAATCCCTTGTTTCATCACGTGATCTCCACAGGGGCAATGGCAGATTTAAGTCAAAAAATATAAGACCACCAAACTTCTTTGACAATGTAATTGCTTTAAAAAGAGTAGAACGCATAGATGAAGATGTCAAGACTTCAGAATTAAAGTGGAACATCCTAGCCTGCAAAAGAGAAAGCAAAAGCCCCACGAAATTTGTTAATAATAGTTTCCCAACATCACCCTGACACAATTTGTTGAAGCATGTAAGTTCCGGAAAGGATGAAACTGATAGAAGGCATATTCTTCTCCATAGTGGAGGTTCAAGCACTGTATTAAAAATATCCATCATGAATTCAACATCTTACTTCTGGTTCATAACAATCGAAAAAACAACTTCCCTACCGAACAAGAGAATGAAAACTGATAATATATTGAATCACTTTTCAGCTTTCACTATTGAAGGATCAGCCAGTCTGAAGCTAAAAGACTGATGGTTTCAGGAAGACGAGTAACTAGTCAAGTATGAAACAACAAAGCAATATTACTACTCCAAAAGATAACTAGTTGTCAGGACACTAGATTTTTTTAATGATAGGTAACTACACTTTCACTACCTCGCAACTAAAAGGAGTATATACGATTAGCACAAGTCAAACTCAAATAAATAAATTGATGAGAATTATGCATCTTTAGTCAATTGGTTCTACAAAACAAACGTGTCATTGCAAAGAAATGTCATCAGAGTGAAGAGATCAAGCAAACTTCAGAACTGGAGAGAGCAATAAAACTGTTAACGACTGCACAATAGTGTCTACTGATAAATAGTGAGCTTCTCCAGCAGTCTGACTTCAATATACCTACTAATAATCATTTATGGGAAATTTTAGTGTTACTCTCTACATTCCTATGTGCGATGATGGAGATAGAGTACTTGGAATCAGCAGAATTCCAAAACTAACAACTACGAAACGAACTGGTTTCACACTGGGAGAACAAGACCAAGAGCAACGACTCCAACGGTTCAGAAGATATCTTAAGAAAAGCAGCCATGGGGTTCTTTCATAAGCCATTTTGCACAACATAGTTTAATACCAATACGGTTCGTTCACGTAGCAAATTAGATTCATGCATCCTCTATTAACATTTAAAGCAAAACACCACTACACAAATAGAAACAACAACATGCTTAATCTATCCATAAAAAAAAAAAATCTATCTTTACTTTTAATAACAGCTTGTCTTTCACTTCCACATACCTCTTTCAGAACATCAAGATTCAATTCGGAGCTAAGCAGTGAATCCTCAGCAGAGTCTTTAACTTTCTCCACCCTCATTTTCCCATCTTTAAACTTAATTTTCATATAACTACATCCAGTCCTCATACTATCACTAAATTTGACAGACCTTGTTTGCACATTTTCTTTATTCATTAACAAAACCATTTCTTGTCCAAACTCATCATTCCCAACTTTCCCCATAAATGCAGCTCTACCACCAAGCCTAACATGAGATATAGCAACATTAGATGGAGGTCCACCAGGAGCTCTAACAAACTCAGGTGGATTCCACTGCAACATTTTCCACTCTGAATACTTATCTTTATCCATTTGCTCAGGTGATACTCTCACTGTTGGCACAAACTCCTTCTGTGCTGCACCAAAACAGCAGACCAAAGGTGGGTTTGGGTATGGAAAATCAACCCCATCATCATAATCATCAATTTCTTCCATTTGGGTGTTGGATTCTGCAATATTGATATCAAAGTTTGAATCTTGTGGAGTTCTTGATTTTCTTGAAGTTGTGGGGGTGGATGATTTTTTACGGCCACGGCGAGAGTGGGTAGGGGGTTCTTGGGTGGTGGTGGGGTGGTCATTGGTGGTGGACTTGGGTGGATTTGTTCTACAGGGAAATTTGGAGGAGAAGAAAATGGTGGGGTTTAGTGAATTGTGAGAATGATGATGAGGAAGAGATTGTGGAAGAAAATGGATTGTTGCCATGGTGTTCTTGGTATGTGTTAGGGTTTATCCCTATCTTCTCCATGCCACTGTTCAAAGAGAATTTGAGGTTTTGACTTCCATTCGGGTTTGGATAACTTGACCCGATTGTTTTGACGGGTAGTGATAGTCGGGTCGGGTTCATAAATTTTAGTTTGGGCCTAGTTAAAGCAATATATTTTGGAAAAAATATAGAAATCTCTACTCTCTCCTATTCTCGGATACATCACTTTACGTAATGTAACGAACGGATACATCACTATATGTGATGTATCAGGACGTAATACATCACTTTACGCTATGTATCGGTCGGATACATCATTTTACGCGATGAATCGATCAGACATATCACTATACACAATGTATCAGGACGCAATACATCACTTTATGCGATATACATCACTCTACGCAATGTACCGAAACATACGCGAGGTATCGGGACGACTTATGTTTGAAAAAGAAAGGAAAAAGGGTCAAAAACAAATTTGGTTTATTAGTTGACTATGCCCTTACTGCAAAAATGAAGTTATTCTTCCCCCTATCGTCTACAAACTTGTCACCGTACCCCTCAATTTGATGAAAAACCCCAAATTAACAAAAATAACCTAATTTTACTTAAATTACTCAATTTAAACCCGACCCGACCCAGGTTAAAATTAGGTAATTTAAGTAAAATTAGATTATTTTTGTTGATTTGGAGTTTTCCATCCAATTGAGGGGTACATGTGAT
The DNA here is from genome assembly GCF_019186545.1 of Solanum stenotomum. Classification (NCBI taxonomy): domain Eukaryota; kingdom Viridiplantae; phylum Streptophyta; class Magnoliopsida; order Solanales; family Solanaceae; genus Solanum; species Solanum stenotomum. Next base: position 56,677,698 of record NC_064288.1, read on the forward strand.
AAGTTTGTAGACGACCTGTGTAATAATAACTTCATTTTAATGATAAGGACATAGTCAACTAATAAAACAAAATTGAGGAATATTTTTAAACCTTTGTTAATCAACAATTTAAATTGAACAAATATTTTTTTTCTGACTATCTGGTAAAATAGGTTTCAATAAATAATTAATTAATTTTCAATGACATACAATGTCAACATCATTAACTAACTGCAACAATTTTTACTATACTAACTACAATATTCCTTTCAATTTAAAGTATAGTATTCAGTCAAATTACTTCATATAAATTGGAACAAAATGTATGAAGTAGTTTTAATTAATTAAATTTTGTAACACTCTTAGAATTTAAGAACTAATAGTGTGATATAAATTTTGATTTATCTCAAATAAAGATATTTGAGAAAAATCATGATATATTTAATCTAACAACCAATTTAACAGTCAAAGTCAATTAATTTCGTATTCTTAGAATTAAGAAATAATATTGTGATGTAAATTTTGATTTATCTCAAATAAAGATATTTGAGAAAAATCTTGATGTATTTAATCTAACAATCAGTTTAACAGTCAAGATCAATTAATTTCGTATTAGGATCAAGATCATATCAAAATCATGACACCACAATAAATTATTACAATCTAATATAATAATTTCTCCACTATAATTAATTCTATATGTACAATATTTACTTAACAAGACCCCTCAAATTTCTAGTTTTTTAATTTATTCAATCAATTTTCAAATTTACAATTTATGACATGTTAAATTTTTTCTTATATAAAGGTTTGTGATTTGCCTCTATGTATCTCACCTCATTCTTTCACATTTTTTCTACACTTCTAATCTATAAGATTTTGTTTGTTTATTTTGATTTTAATCAAACTCGTAAACTCTTAATTCACCATGTATGATTCTTATTCACCTCCAATGCTTATATATAATAATTGTTTTTCAATTGATAACTTGAATTCTTCTAAGCTTGGAGGATGTTACCAACAATAACGACAGGTCAATCACCAAAAGGACACCTTTTTCATCTAGGTATACAACTTAAATTTCATTTTTTTGTTATTTCAACATATATATAATATATATATCGTGAAAAATCAAATCACTCTCTCTCCAATATTACAATTTGTATTGCTCTCTTTGTTTTTATATTCAACTAACTCTAAAATTTTCACTCTCTAATATATTTCATGGATTCTAGCGCTGAGAAGAAATCAAAGGGTTGGAAAGAATTTTTGAAAAAAGGATGGGATAGATGAGAAGAAAAGAAGGCCAAGAAAAATATCGAAGTCTATAAGATTATGAACGATTATTTTTTAAGAACTGACTCAGAAATTGTCTAGACATGGTTGAAATCTCGTGTTTTTGTAAGAAAAAGAAGATCATGAATTATTTAACGAAGGATGCAGATGAAAAATTTAATTATTTAGGATCAATTTTACTGTTTTTCATTAGTAGTAGAAGTTTTCATTATGTATTGTATGAAATGGATATATAATATGGTATGTTCACCTTTTTGAATATTTAACTATTTGTACTATGAAACTGAGGCATACCAAATGGTCTTTTTTTTATATGTATGGAATGTGTTTACAAATTGATATACATAGCCTTTTTTGTACCAGTTATATACAAACTGGTGTATGTTTCAAAGAAATGGATCTTAAATTTAATCCTATTTCAAAAGTTAGTTCAAGAAGTAAGAATTACTTAAGTGATATACGGAGGGCGGAGTGATCTCGATGTAAGGCTCTTCGGAAGTTACAAATCTTACCAGGCTCATTTCACTTATAAATATTCTTTAAATGATCGGCTAGTGTAAATACGAATGAATAGATGGAGTTTTTTTGTAATGGGGAGGGGGTTGCTATCGCTAAACTTTGAATTTAGACTCAAAGTCATTTCTTCACTTGAAATCGTAGTAATCCAACATGTTTATAATATTGATGCAATTTTGATCCACCCTACTAAACATAGCGAAACTTAACATTCCATACACTAAATTGTGGATAAAACCGATGTTAAAAAAAATACAAAGATACTAGAAAGAAAGAAAAAATACATAGAAATTTGATAACATCAAAATCAATAGACTATTATGAACTACCAACACTTGTGTCTACCAATCTGAAGCTGTATTTTAATGACCATACCATTGAGCAATTAGTTAGCAGAATTACACTTTGGATAGTAAATCATTAAATTACAGCTACACAACATAACAAGAACAAAAAGCACAAAACTTAACAAAGATGATTTACATAACCAACAAAACTAAATTCCCACTTCAATCAAGTTTACCTAATTCTTAACCTTACCATCTTCCATAGCTTTATCTACAACTACTATGAACTTTTTGTACTCGTCGAATTCCTTGTTATGAAGTTCCATTACTGCAGGATGATCCTCTGGTGCCACAGGCCTTCTACTCCCTAACACAGTCCACACAATCACAACAAGTAATGCCCCTAATGCTCCACATCCCGTACCGAAAAGCAATGCACCAAGAATCCTCAAAGCACAATCACTTCTGCTGTGAACTTTCATCTCTTCTTTTTTCTCAACAAATGCTTGTGGATCTAATGGTTCAGAGTGCATCCAATGAGGTGCAGTCCTTGTGTTAAAGCTCAATGAATAGATGTTGCATTTCTGAGTAGAATTCCCACTTGAAGAACTTAACCCCACAAACAATTCATCCTCTTTCCACATTTGTGACATGTCAATAGGGCAAGAAAGCAATGTATCAACTGGCTTAATGTCACCTAATTTGCTCAACCTGATTTCCAATCTCTTTGAACTTGCTTCATAATCAATCCAAGATTGCATCTTTTCACCACTATTCATTAGCCCCAATTTAACAGAACTAACATTTCTCACTTTCACAGATATAAAGCTGCTTAAATCAACACCAACATGGTTTTCATTCACATCACCATATTTCTCATCCATAAATGTATCAAATTCTACAGCAAGAAACTTCATTTTTCTATCACCCAATAGCCCAAATGAGCCACCATCAAACACATCAAAAGGATATCCAATAGGTACCATCACAAAAGCAAATCCATCCCCATTTTCTCTTGACAATGAAAACACAAAATGTAATGAAAAAGACACCATTTTTCTTGGATTTCCTTCAATTAACTTAAAGGGTTTCTTGTTCAACATTCTTCCAGCACTAAAACCCATTGAACCACTCATTTGTATACCACCATTAACAACCTTAGCATCACCATAAAGTGCAATCTGAGACTCAAAGTTTGAATCTTTACCAAAATCCCCAAAACCAAATGACATTTTTTCCTCAGATTGGATAGTTCTGAAGTAAAAACAGAAGATAAATAACACCATAAGATACCTGGAAGCTGACAAAGTACCCATTCTTGATCTTGGCTTAACTTGAGCTTGAAAAGCTGTAAACTTTATATTCTTTTTTTCAGCTGGGACTTACCAAGATTTCTTCTTAAATGAACCCATGTAGAGATTTTCAAGAAAGATGTAATTTTTATATGATTTTGAGGTATTTATCTTAAAGAATTTCTAGGGTTTGAGATGAGTATTGAGAAAGGAGGAGAGGGGAATTGCTTGGGAAAATGGGTAAGAGAGGTTGGTGAGTGTGTGGGGGACTGGGGGTGGTGGGTGATGGGGAGTGGTGGATTTGGCTTTGAAGATTGTGAAAATTGAATAAGTTTTTACTCTTTTCTGCAACTATACTGATACACTTTCCTTCAATTGATTGCTTATTTGAGGGAATATAAAATGAGATTCTTTATGATAATTGTCCTCCTTTCTTCTCATATTGTCATATCTAGTCCTCCTATGTTGTAAGATTTTACTTTGTTAATCACAAAACAATACAATAACAAAACATGCTCGGTATGATCTCATAAGTATACCAAGTTAATTTATCGGCAATCTCTAGTTAATTTGTCGCTAAAATGCTTCTAGTTAAATAATTTTTCTTATAATCTATCGTTAATTCGTAGCTAAATGAAATTAGTATGAGAATTTTATTGTTTAGCTATGAAATTTCTTCCTTCGCTAATTTCTCATTTTCTAGTAATTATATATGCAAACCTATCCTTATTTATTTTCGATAAATCCAAACAATTCTTTTATATAATAATGTGCAAGTTTGCCCATTATGTAATAGAAGAATTGAGCTTACTAATGAACTAGTTATTCAAGCGTTAGTAATTGTTTGTTTGGATTTCATCCTGCAATTGGAAGAAGATTGATTTAGAGCAGTTTGTCTTATAACATTTGATCAGTAAATTACGTAGAACTTCACATAAATTTTGACTTTAGTGGCCAAAATAAGTGGATAAAAACCATCTGAGACTTGAGTTTAAAAGTCAAGTGAGATGTTAAAAAGAAAACATATATTTTGACCTTTTTTTTCCTGCATAAAAAAACTTAGAGTGTAATTATGTAATTTAAGAGAATTAGATGACCCACATAAACACTGGATTTAAGTAAATCAATTTACAATTATTAGTTTTTGACACAAGCATCTATTTTGTCCATAAACTTTTTCCTTCTAAGCATTATGTATTTTTTATAAAATATCATAAACACAATGATTGCATAAAGATATATGAAGGGCATGTTAAGTAGTGCAAACAAAAACACAGAAAAAGAGGTAGTAAAATTACAAAAGTACAAAGTACAAGGGTGATTTGAGTAAATATGGAGAAAATATGTAATTGCTAAAAAGACCCACATACTTTACAGCCATAGAATAAGAAACATAGCTGGCACTGAAATACCAAGAGGTCACAAGTTTTATGCTTCTACATTTTTTTTATTGTGTTTAAAAAAATTATTTAAGGTGTAATAAGAAATTTATTAATTTTTTTTTTTTTACTTATAATTATCTTATTTTACTTCTACTCAATTTATCTGACACACTTTTTTTTAAAGTTAGTTTTAAGAAAATATCATACTTTTACATTTAGAAATAATTTAGTTTTACTCCTAATAAAATAACTTACATCAAACAAATGTCGAAATGTAAGAAAAATAAATCTTGAGTCTAACCGTTAAGATATGAGGATTGATAAATTAAGAAGGTATTTGATAAATATTTTTACATCCACTAATTTATATTTCTTCTGTTTCAAAGATGTTTTTAGTTTTTCATTTTTGTTTTAAAATAAGTGATATTTCACAAAATTAATAAAATATTTTTGTTCTTTCAATTTCACCCTAATTTTAATAAATAAAATTATACATAACTAAGAAATACTTTTTCTCAAGGCATTTGATTAAAGATAAGTTAGTAAAATTGCTCTTTACTTTTTAAGGGTGAATAATTTTTTTTAAATAACAACCATAACATGCTAATGAAATATAATAAAATGTATGCAAATTTTATTACTTTCTTGTGAAAATATATTTAAACGAAAAATATTACTTATTATGAAATGGAGAGAGCGGAACTTTGTCTTTCTTGGTTCTTTGTTTTTTGTTTTTTTTAGTTGTGTTAATTAATGAGTTGAAGCTTTTTAAGTAAATAATTTATTTTTTGAGGGGAAAAAAAAAAGGTTTTTGGGTGGCTAAAAAGCAAGAGATTCTTTTCGTTTTTATGTTGGCCAAAAGTGTTTTACTGTATTGTGGACTGTGCCAACTTTGTATAAACCTTTTTCTTTTCTGACCCAAAAAATAAATTCTATAGTATATGTGAGCATGCCTTGTCTTCTCCTTCATCTATAAACAACGGTCTATTTCTATACATATTTGGACTATATAGTATACTATATAATACCATGCAATATATTTATTATAAAAACTTATTTTTAGAACATCAAAATCACATAACTATCATAGAATATATGTGTATTACTTGTTAATATTATAAAGTTTAAATGTCTATTTATGCATATATAAAATTGAAACACATAAATATTAGTTAAAATCAAGTCAAAAGACACATTTATGTAGGGGTGTTCAAAATCGAACTGTAATCGATAAGTCAACCGCAAAATTGGCTTATTAGCCAATTAATATTGGGTTATCGAATAAACGGCTGGTGAATGGATTCAAATTTTATAATTAACGGCTTATTGGTGTGGAGGTAGATTATTTAATTTCTTTATCAGATAAATTGTTAACCCGTTAAGAGTTACCATACTTACACTTTTAACTTAAGTATATTAACATCATTTAATATTTCTTCATAATATATAATTATATATTATTAGTCCGAAGGCCGTAAAGCCAAAAACTTGAAAATTTATACTTTAAATTAGGACAGAAGAAATAACATATAATATTATTAAAAAATTATGCAAAAAATATTAGAAATGATTATTAGTAACAATTTTAAATACCTATAAATCATATTAAAATTTAATCGATTCTTAAATTTTTTAACCGCATTACATAAATTAAGATAAAAATTAACATATATTAAGCCCGTGGAAGCGGTGACAGTGAGAGTAGACAGCTAAGCAAAGTGGACCTCTGCCGTGAAAGAGACGATTGACTGTCGATATTTAACGAACTTCGCTTTGGCTTAAGCTCATTTTTGTGGTTTTCTTCATGTCACAACTCCTTGTCATTATGGAATATATTTTTTTATATAATTTTTCTCATTATGAATTTATTTTTTATTTTTCTCATAATTTTTTACAAATGTTATATTTATAAAATGTTAAAATAGAGTTTTTGTACATTTTCGTTAATTCATGAAAATGATTATTTAAAAAATAAGTGATTCTTACTTAATTTCAGATATTTCGTAAGTAATTAAGCATAAAGTATTGTCTCAAGATCTATCTTTTATATATAGTTCATGCACAAATATTATTTATTTTTTATTTACACCTCCCTAGGAGCTCCCGTCTTCTTTATTTTTTGCTTTCTTGATAACTCGGACCCATAATTTTTAAGTTAAAGGTGAGGGGTACGTATTGATTACTATTCGACCAACTCCATCTTGTCTAGGCACAAATACTATTAGTGTGGGGTTGGATAGACTACAGAATGAGAAAGAAGACTTATTTTTCTAAAGAAAATATATACTATGTTTTTCAAAACATATTAACCAATTGAATTATGAAAAAGTTATATAGATTATAAACTTATTGTTTACATTCTAAATTCTCTGGAAATTTTATGTACATTATTAATTACTAGTACTCAATTTATAGCAGGTTGTACAATAATTTATTACATTTGTACGTACCATAATAAATTAGATTCTTTGTAATTATATATAGGAGTTACGTTGTTCATGTGACATTATTTATTGACAAACCATGAGAGACATTTATTTATTTTGATGTGATAACTCAACTACCCAATCGATTAACTCTATTGCAACGTAAATGCATCAAATTATACTATGCATTTAAGGTGCCATACTTGTTACGATAGGTAAATCCTACAATCCCTTTGACTAGGGGCGGATGTACATGTATAGTATAAGTTTATAACGTAGTTTCAATTTAGATTATGTATATATATGTTATAACTATAGTAAATAGATACAAAAAATATGTTTTCAATAAAAAAAAAATTTAATGTATTTTGAGTTTAGAAATTTTTAATATCATAAATTTAAATCTTAAGTATGACTATGTACGTTGCTGATAGTTACTCCATGTGGTCCATTTGTATATGAGTTTTTTTTAGCTTGAGCACACACCCTTAAGAAATTCACTTATCTCCAAAAAAAAAAAGAAGGTAATAGATCAAACAAATTGAAACGAAAAAAGTACCTATTAGTATGGTTTTTTATTGCACAAAAGATCAACTTATCTAAATAAAATACTTCTCAAATTTTTTGATGTTTTAAAAGGAAATAGAGTAATTTGATCAAATGCTCATAGCTATTAATAATATCTAAACCTTTGATTACAAATATTTACTCCATATAGACCCAAAAAAAGTATTTTCAAATCGATAACCTCAGATTAATCAATTATATATTAATTAATACACAATCGATCAAATACTACTCTGAAATGGCTTATCAAGGTAGAATAAAGTCAAAAAATGTAAATATTAAACGACAATTATAATTATTTGTCTTCTTTTGGTTGCATGTAATAACACGTTAGTTATTATATAGAGAAAGGGTCACAAAATTGTTAATGGGACAATAAGTGGAGGTCTCTTTGGGTCCCTCTACCATTGGTCTAATTTAGAAATAACACAAAGCCTGTGACTGTGGGTCAACTCCGAAGGGCGGAGCCAACTTAGTCGAAGGGTGGTTAGCTATATATATTTTATCAAAAAATTATGTAATATGTTAAGGTTACATATTAGGTATTATATGAATGTAAATTTAATTTTACATATTCTTAATACAATTGAGAAAAAAATTACATAATTTTTATTCAATTTGTAATTTAATTCCGAAATTTTATTGTCAAACGCCCACTCAGACACGCAGTAGACAGTACTAGTTGTATTTACTTTCACTTTAGCAATATTTATCTTTAAAAGATTTCTCTTTTTACAGAAAGCATCCAAAAATAAATTCCTTTTGTTGTCCAGTTGTCCTAATAACTTCACATTGGCATTACATGAAAACATTATTTTAGGTTCACATGATCCACTAAGTAATGTCACTTTCTTTATTTATGTCTACTGTTGTTACCATTGCCCATCTTATAAGTTATAAATAATTATTATTGGGAAAAAAACAACTTGGGTTATAGTTTTTTCAACCCATATAATTTTTACTTAGATATTGTTTTTTTGACTTCTCCAATATGGCCAATTCTTAATCATTTGTATATCATTGTGAATCAAATGTTAAAAAGGAAAAAAGTTTTCAAACATAGTAAAGCAAGCAAAGGTCCAGAATTTGAGTGTTTTATCACCACTTATTAACAGTGGAGGTATTAGGAGATTCAGTTAAAATATTGGCGTTGTTCAACTCTTTGAGGTTCTTGTTTACCAAGATTAGAGATTATATGAACACACACATACAATAAAAAGAGATACTTGTCGTATTTTACGATCATGTGATGTGAATATCGGGCGTGGCTGAATTTATCCATCCTACAATTGTATAAAAGGAACAAAAACCTATTAATTCCGAATTTTAAAGGAAAAATTTTTTTTGTACTCGATGTTTATACCGTTTTACATCCAGCACGGGTTGAACCCTTGACTTCACCTATTGATCTCAATCCTTTTTTTCTAAAAAGCTATTACTAATAAATAATAATGTATACTCCTTTTTAAGATTTTAGTTCCATCCATTTGTCAAACACAGATTTGGATTCAGGATTGAAGTTTATGATTTCCTATAACAACCTCGCAAGCTAACAATTAGGTTCACCATCAAATATTTATAAAAGTGAAACAAACACTACTGAGTTCACGTGAACCATCGAGCAAAAATATACAACTATAGTTTGGCATAAATGATGTCATAGCATAGAAAACTAGTACTTTGTACTTGTATTAATTTACCAAAACAAAGTAAACAAAAGTGGGGATGGAAAAAGAAGAATATATTGTATGTATCAAATGGGATAACCTACATTTTAGGCTAGCACTAGTTAAGTTGTCTCTTTCTCTTGCTACTCTTATGAAAATGATAAAAACCAACCACTCCTATCCTATATGCACTATTAAAAACATGGAATTACCAACTAAATTTGTTAGTAATTCCCAGCTAATCCGTCGCTAAATAGATCTTGTGTTTTCTTATAATACATCGCTATCTGTAGCTAAATGGATTAACATGAAATTTTTGTTGTTTAGTAGTTTCTCTATTATATATTATATAAGAGCGGCACATAATATTCTCTTGATATATAAGTTTCTCACAAGACAGACATTTCTAGAGAACATTAAACCTAAAACATTCTGCTAAATAAGGCTAAATCTTAACCTCAACTAGTTAGTATTTCTAGAAACTTTGTCCATCTAGGGCTAGCGTTTGTACCTTTTTTTCATAAAGTTATTCGATATTCATTTTAAGACCTGATTAAATTTTCTTACACCAAAAAATCTCACTTTGAAGGGTAAATTGTATCCTATCGTAAAGTGATTTCGTATTCAAAGTAACTTGCTATTTCATCAGAAATTTTGATAGTTAAGTTCTCTCATTAGACTTGATAATCCATTTTAACTCTTATTTCATTACTAGTGTAACAAAAGGATTGGCTAGATTTTTAGTGGATGAAAAATTTAAAAAGAATATTGAAAAGCAAAAACTTTTCTGTGAACTTTGAAATTTCATGATATGGACAAATCATAGGTGGCCTATTAATTGTTTTTTAAACAGGTGGAGAGTGGACCAGCAGTATCTCTTTTTGGTTATACTTCAAAATAGGATAAATTATTTAAGTAAATAACTTATTTATATTTTTAAAATTTTCTATTATTTGAAAAAATTACAAAAATTCCTACTCTCTCATATTTTTGGATACATTACTTTACGCAATGTATCGATAAGATACATCACTTTACGCGATGTATCTAGACATTAATTGATGTATCCAGATTCGAGACGCATTGTATCAGGACGTTGAGACATGTAATTGTAACCGGGACATGATGTATCGGAACATTTTGGGATGTATCCGAATTTCACAAACGGATTTTTGTAATTTTCAAAAAATTAGGAATAGGATATAATAAGCTCTAAACACTATTGTGTAAAATTCTCAAATAAAATACTACTGTGCCCTAAAATTATAAAGTGGTGCCACTTCTTATCCTTTCTTTTGCTTTCCCCCATTCTTTTGGTCAATCACAAAACTCCACTAACAAGGCAATGACACTACCTTTGAGATGAAAAAATGAATTACTTTTTACAAACTTCAATCAAGCTTTACGATAACAATAACATACTTAATATAATCTCATAGGTAAAATCTTAAGAGGGCGGTGTATACACAACTTTACTACTACCTTATAAAGATCAAGATATTGTTTTCTATAGATCCTTGGGTCAAGTGAAACATATCAAAATCAGTAAGGACAAAAAAAATACTTAATAAACCAACTCAATAAATATAGTTAAACATAGTTAATTGATTCTTATTCTAACTTCAGTTTCATTGCTAACCATGGTAAAGTAAGATATTCCGATATAAACATCAAGTGCAGATAAGTTTTTCTAATTCAAAGTAAGTCAAATATTAGTTTTACCCTTCTAGACTTCATATCTTTGTACATAGAATATGAAGTTTGATATTGTTCCTTTGTTCTTTATTGGAACTTACTTAAACCAGAATTGACTGTAATATACCTTGAACATAAATTAAATGAGATGATTAAACCAACTTTTCCAGATTTATTGAATCTTGGAACACCAATTACAATTGTGTCACACTTGAGATCAAACCATACCTTGCTATATAAACCCTGCATTAAATTCCATACTTCCAACTTGAGATCAGAACATACCTTGCAATTAGGATCATAACAATCCACAACACTACACAACCGTAGACGTTCTGATACCAATTGATATGAACTGAAGGATATATTGAGGTACGAGGGAAAAAGCTATATAAACACGGTTCAAGTAGTCCCATACTTAGGATGATGGACTAAACTCCGATAACTTGCAACTAATTTCATAACAGATTGACAGGCTTCAAATACAGCCTACAGAGATCTTGGAAAAAACACGAGTTTGTTCATCCACAAGGAAAAATAATGCAAGACAACTTCCATTAATGAAAGCTGCGAAGAAGATTTCTCACCATCTTTTATTTGACACATTCATGCATAACTTCAAGTAGCTTCACACAGACATTTGATCTGCAAACGAATGTTCATTCTTCAGCAACAGTACACTCATCAGAATTGCAGCAGTTTGATACCCAAGATAACTCTGGAATCCCTTAGGCAAATCAGCTTAATCCATGGCTTAGCTTTAATCCCTTGCAGACCTTTGCACAAATATCACGCTGCCTACTGTTGACTCATCATAAAATTTTGCTTGTCCCTGAAGTCAAAATTCAATTGTAGTAATCCAATAGAAATCATCATGAAGCAACAAAACATATATGATGGAAGATAGGTAAATATACTGCACTAAAGAATATATGCCCTTTGTATATGTTGTATGGCAAGATGGAGAAATCTTCAAAAGTTAGAGAGCTCTAAAGCAACATCGGAGGACTATTACAGTCTTATAAGTAGTTTTTTGGTAGGTCTACTATTTATTTTACCATTTGGAAGTTCAACCAGCTTGTATGTATCATTTTTCTATAGAGATTCATCTCTTTTTCTAAGAAAAACTGGTAGGTTGTATTTCTCAACATACAGACCTCAAAAAAGTTATCAACAGAGAGCTATGAACCAAGGGCTACTTATAGAGAGCCTAGAAGATGGCATCCTCTACAATTGCTTCTTTACACCAAAAATGAAAATTTACAATACAATTCCACTTAATTTTCTGCAAAGTATTAAATCTATCCTCAAAACACCTCCCATTTCTTTCCTTCCTTCCTAACTAAGTGAAACACTTGGTTTGGATGGCACAAGACATTTCCAAAGCTTTGTCCATGGACCTGTTCTGTCTCCTGGTTTCCCCAAAACTTCCAACCTCCCATCATTGTTATGTTTCTACTTGATTGCATTTGGGGCTGGGAAGTGCCTCTTAACTTATCAACTTCCTTCAAAAGATCAACCACCCTATCAGTTTTCCAGTCATTTAGGTTCCTTTTGAAGCATATATTCGACCCTCGAGGAGTCCAAGAGTCTGCCACAGCAGCGAAGCGCTTCAGGGTTGCTGCATATGGAAAATAAATCAGGGAAAAAAATCATCAAAGGCACTTGCTCATTCCAGGATTCCTTCCCCAACATAGTCTTTGTGCCATCACCCACCTTATAGACAACATGTTTGTTAAGACTAGACCATAAATTCCTGATAGTCCTCCAAACTGATACATTATAAGTGTTGACCACTTCATCAGTGCACTATTGGCTTGTCTGTCCATATTTGTTCAGGATCACCTCCTTCCATAACCACTTCACCAATAGACAACTATTGTGTAATTTCAGATTTCTGATACCAAGACCCCCTGATTCTTATCAAGTTGAAATCATCCCATTTCACAAAATGAAAACCCCCATCCTCGTTATTTCCATTCCATAGAAAGTCCCTTCTGAGCTTGTCAAGTTTATCTACCAGCCCAACTGGAATGGAATAGGAAACATAGACATCACAAGCATGTAAGGAATCTAATACTGCATTTATCAAAAACAATCTAATTCCTATTTCCACTTTGAAAGTTCCATGTCTGTCTTCTCTATAATCTCATCCTAGATAATTAACTCCTACTGTTTGTTGCCCAGAGGCATGCCTAAGTAGGTTGTGGGAAGCTATTCAATCTTGCACCCCAAAATCCCAGCCAGCTCCTTCATTTGGACCACTTCTTTAATAGGGAAAATATTGATCCTCCTCCAATTGACACTTCACTCCAAAATAACCTAAAAAATGAGTAAGATCATCCTTATAAAGCTGACTTGTCCTGCTTCTGGATCACATAAAATCAGTGTTATCAGAGGTGTGCTTAAGCCCTGAAGCAAGGCTCAAAACATGTTGAGCGTTTCACCTCGTTTAATGTGCGCTTCAGTGTCGTCATCAAGATTAATACATACTTTTCCTTGCCAATGAACCTCTTCTGAATAGACGACACTAAACAATTGATATTTCACTTTATCGGAATTATTTTTCTATATTTCTTTGTTCATATATTTGTCATCCATGTTAATAAATTATTAGTCTTGGACTAAACATATAATCTCCATCACACATTGCATTCTTTGGCCAAAGAAAGAATGCCAGTCAATCTTTTTGGCACATGGCCATTTTATCACATGAGGAAGGACGCCACGAATATGAAATATTAAAGCAGACAGTGTAAAATATATCAGCATGGGGCCAAAAGAATATTTGGAGAAGAATTAGAAAAGAAGAAATCACGCGAACACTAGGATAACAACTACTTATTTCAAACTAGCCTGGTATTCCCTAGGTACACCATTATCCTGGTAAGACATCACATCTTTTTTCAGTAAGCAGATGCATCTTCTACATACATACAATGTGAACCTTCAGTGAGGACACCAGTATTTTTTAAAATAGTGATCACTCAGAGCAAGACTTACCATCTCAGACAAAAAGGTATCCACAGCCTAAACAGGTCAGCCAACCTCTGCTACAATTTCTTTGACATCTATATCAGCTAGAGTCTCCTTGCCAAACAGAGAAAATCCAACAGTTGCCTGCAAGAAAAATTCCACATTCAATGTCAAGAACAAACTTTGCTTTTTCGGTTGGCTTGGGTGAAGTAACAGAAGAACAGTCTCATACAGAAAATGGAAGATACAGTGTAGCGAGAGCAATTAGCACCAATAAGCTTTCAAACTGTACAGGAGAATGGAGATAACCAATTTGAAAACGTTCTCTATTAAATATATTATTATCTTTTTTGCATTGCAAGGGTGGAAGAGGCCCAAGAGGGCGGGGGAGCATGATGTTAGGAACAATTGAAGACATAAGCTGTTATTAACTCAAATTTTCTCCTTTTTTGACTGAACTCCAGGATTTTTATAACTATGCTTTCCCTTGCCCACTATCCCCTACCCCGAAATAACACAAGGATAGTGTTCTAGGCATACCAATCCTGCCTTGCTATCAACCTTCTTGAGAATCCCTGAAAATCCTGCAAAGGCTCCGGACACAACTTCAATAGTTGACCCTGGTATTAAAGATTTATCATCTGATCCTCTCAACGCATCAACTGCAAGCAGGTCTAAAGCTTTTTTAGATTGCCTTCCTCGTGTTTTGGGCACAACTTTGTCATCAAGGGGAGCTATACTAGAGTTTTTTGTCAGCTGGGAATCTAAACCTCCTTCTCCTTGTTCCTCTTCTTCAAAAGCTTGATCAGCTTTCTCTTGCTCTTCCTTCGCTTGTTTGAATATGGCCTCCAGGTCATCCTCATCAACAGGTCTGGGTTTATTGATCGTCCGTTTTCTGCAAATGTTCTACACTTTAAGTAACTGAGAAAAATAAAAAATGACCTCGGGTATGTTGTAAGTTAGCCCTTTAACTAATAAAATGGGAATGTAGACACAAGTAACATAAAAGTCATATCAAGGGAGACCAAATGGTAGATATCAACTAAAGGCAGTTAGTAAATAGATATCCTTGCAAAATTCACTTGACCTATTGGCATAAAATTTGGTAAGTATTCTGAAATTTTGTCAAGCAGAAATAGCATTCATCACTAATCTTGCAGAAAGACCTTATAGTAGCTGACTGAATAAACACATTTACAAGCTACACAAAATTAGATTGGGAGTGATTTTTAAGTAAAAATTTCTGAACTTAGGCCAACACATTTTATAAGCTACGCACAATTAGAGTGTAACTGATTTTTAAATAAAAAATTCCAATCTTAGGCCAAGTTAGCTTAGGATATTTTTCCACTCATCTTATGTTAATATTTTAATTGACATATGTTCCATTGGGTCAGACACATACACCATGGGTCTTTGTTTGTATAAAAGACAGAGTTCCCAGAGGTCAAAGAAAATCGCATTGACATATCAAACAAATCAAAGACCTCCTCTTTCTTGACTGAGTAAAAATTGTAATCTTTCTTTATAACCATGTTATCCAGGCCAACTTATACACACCTCGACTATTTCCAGGGGTACCTGCTACCTCTCACCAACACATGTATTGGGTAACGCTGTCCAACACAGATGATAAGAAGTAATACTTGTAAACTTGTGATTTGTGATAGGGGCAACAATGAATGCTTACGTATTTCCAACCTTGGATCCAACAAAGCCTCCAATTCCAGTACATTCTCGAATGAAATCATGTATTTCCTTGTTCAGTACGCATCTCAGAAACACACATCCTGGGAAAAGGGGTTTAGGCTTAATTGAAAGTGTTCCATTTTTTAATTTCCTTTTGACTTGTACAGATGGATTGTATACCTGCAAAAACTTTTACAGTCAGTCAAAACTCAAAAGATATTGAAAAACCAATTCCTACATTAGTTAAATACACTTTATACCCTTGCAGTTTGAGGTAATCCAACCTCCAACTGTCCTAAAATTAACTTATAGGAAAGACCTCATTGGTTGGAGCAGAATCAACCACCACACACACACACACACACAAACAAACCAAAGACTATGATTTCAAGCAAAGAAAATCAACAGTGAAAACTGAGACGAGTATTGGGGCAAAAATTTTCTCTAAAGAAAATTTCTACAGCAATAGAAAAACTGATAGACGCCTGTTTATAATTTATAATATGGTTATCTTCAGGTCCATGGCTTCCATTCCAATACAACAGAAAAGATCTAGAAGTTCCATGGAAACTGGAAATTACGCAAGCTCTGCAACTATATAGTATATATATACTGCTATAAAGGCTTCACAAACTTCTCTTATGCTCTCTTCTACTGATAAAAATGAATACTGTAATAGGGGAAAAAATGGTAGGTGACACCGGTATCTGTGTTGGTTGGAAGTTATAGGTAATGGTAGATGGATTAACTGAGGTGCTCACAAGCTGGCTCGAGCACCACAATAATCCAAATAAAAAATGAATACTGCTACAAAGGCCGATAGTTCACTTGCCTTGCTAGTTCCTACTCTCTTACCCCAAACTATATTTTTCCACAACTGTCCTCTAAACGCATCATATGATGAAGGCATGAGTTAGAGCTTAAATGGAGAAACATACTCAGTGAGGATTCAATAGCGAACTCTAACTTGTATGGAACAGAGACGTAGTTGTTGAATACTCTAAATGCCTTCTTGCTGGAAACCTATAACATCCCTATTTTCATGAACATCCATAACTCATAATGCTTGAACACTTTACATTCTTCATATTCATGTTAATGGAATGAATGCTTTTCATGATTGAACTAAGCCAGTTTGCTTGTTGGAGCTAAATTATGTGCAAACTAAACTCTAATGGTCCCTATTAAATGGTGGAAACTAAATAGACGGCTTGACCTTTTCGATATTGACATCAAATTCGAATGCAGTCAGGAGTTGATTTTCTAATTTCAGGAGTAATGCACAAAAGTAATTACCCAAACCACCAAATTAAGAACTTCACCATCAAACCAAACAATAAAGCACAAATCTTTATTACCTGAAAATCAATATCAGGAAAGTTCCTAGCAAGAGCACGAGCCATACGTTCAGCAGTTTCATGACCATTAACTCTAGAAACTCTAACAACCCACCATTGAGGACCCAATTTAGCAAGGTTATCAAGATTAAGCTCTTCAGTCCAAGACTTATATTGCTTCTTAGGTTTCTTAATAAGTTTTTCCTCTACTTCTTCTCTCCAATTGTAACCTGTTTTACTCTCTCTTCTCTCATTTCTCATTTGCCTTCTCTCTTTAGCAGTAAGCATATTCTCTTCAGGTGACTCCACAGTTGCATAAACCCTTAAAAGGGTTTTCTGGGTTTTCGGTATAATGGAGGTTGGTGAAAATTTGGGAAGAAATGGAGGAGAATGACTCCATGAAAGTATAGCTTGCTTCATCTTCTTCAAGAAAAAGTGAAGAAAATTTCTTGTGGTGGTTATAAACATATCCAGTTTTAATTCATGGGCCGGGTTAATGGGCTATGGGAATTACGGCCAATTCTCACTATTGATTCCTAAAATTTGGGAGATTTGCACAAATAGGATTTGCAACTTTTCCAAATAGTTGTAATATTTCCGATAAGACACAATAAATATTTGTTCACACTACCCTTTGTTATCTATAAATAGAGAGATTTTCTCTCATTTTAAATCAACGAAAATTCTGAACCTACTCTTTTTTTTTCTTCACAATTAAATATTTGTGTACTTTGCTCCTGTTGAGTGGTTTACTGACACCATTGCTTATGTTACAGATCCTGGTATGTATTTTTACAGTCATTAATTTATGCTTATGTTATTAAGTATAAATGATAAGATGTAATAATTTTCATTTTCCTTTACATTATTAATGTTTGTTACTACTTAATCTTGTATGTAAGATAATATAGTGTTTTAGTTTTAATGACTGGTAGGTTTTAAGTATTATTTTCTGAATTCTGTGGTATTAAATTCCCGCGCAAAGTAATTATTCTAGTTGTCTAAAATAGCAAACTATTAATTCAAATTAGATGTTATAACCGCAATTTCATTTAATTGTAAGTCATAGCAAACAGTTGTCATTCGCCTCTCTCCCCAGCGAATCTTACTCGCCACTCTCCCTCGCCTCTCTCACTTTATACAAACAGAAATGTATAAATTGCTTTTGTGTTTGTATAAGACGAGAGAAAACTGTATATACAAATACATATATTTTCGTCTTATACACTTATAATTATACAAATATAAATCTTCCCCTACCAGTTCTCTTTTGTCTTTCTTTCTTTCTTGCTTTATACAAATATAAATTATACAAATTACAATGTATAATTTGTGTTGTATAAAGCGAGAGAGAGGTTTGATATACAAATATTTTATTTCGATTCAATTGCATATAAATTCAATTTTTATACGGGTATACAAACACAATCATTGATACATATACATAGTAGTTACATATATAGCATTGAATTGAGAGACTGCCAGCGATTTATACAAACAAGAGGCTGACAACGATTTATACAAATGAGAGACTGTCAGTGATTTATACAAATCTAATGTTCCATAGCAAACATAAAGTTTGTTATGGAGCGCAATTATACAAAATATTACTATAACATACAAATATGATTTTTATGTTTGTTAAACCTAAAATTTTCTTTTTTTTTTATTAATGAATGGTAATGCAAGATTAAAAAATTATCAAAGGTCATTTTACATTACTATCGAGGCGAATCAATTTGAAAAAGTAACACACTTCGGGGTCGTTTGGTAGAGTGTATAAGAATAATGCAAAATAGGGTGTATTAGTAATGCTTGCATTAGTAGTGCTTGCATTAGTAATGCTTGCTTTAGTAATGCTTGCATTAGTTATGTCTGCATTATTACTTATACATTGTTTGGTTTGATGTATTAAAAATAACAAATCTTGCATAATGTCTATTAAAAAGATGTATGTTTACAAAAATACCCTTCACACTTTATTTCTTTGTATACTTCCTTTGCAACAAGGTTCTTTGCTAAAACATTATTTACTCCTATTCTTTTTTTTTTTCAAATATAAAATTAAATAGTTGTTACTATATTGAAATAAGATTAAAAAAAAAAAAAAAAAGATGCCAGCTCCATTATTAGTAGATTTCCAAAATGAATTTCATCAATGAGGTCAATTTTATTTTTTTTGGTAACCAATGTAAAATATTACCATTACCACAAAATACCAATACAAATAAAAAGCACCCATTTCTGATATCAGAAACTAGGCCTCCAACAAACAAGAAAACTAACTACTAAGTAATCGAATAAACCGTTTACATTTTTGTGCTTTCCTTGAACTACTGAAGAACTGTACTCTCTCTATAATCTCTTTTTTTATCTGAGCTACTGCCTCCTCTGTATGTACATGCTTCCCTTTAAATTTTTTCCAGTTTCTTGCACGCCATGTGTGGAAGAGAATAGCCCCACATATAGCTGCAAATGTCTCTTTCTGAAACTGTTTCCAATGCTTCCTTTTTGTTCTCTCCAAAACCTGTTTAATCCCATTGTTTGTCATTGTTATGCCTGTCCACTGTGTTATCCCCTGCCATACATCTTTTATCCATTTAAATTCACATATCACAACAATAATAATTGCAAATCTCTTTTTGTAACTAAACACTCGTAACATTTTCACATAAATTGGGACATAGTAAATATTTGAGACGTACGAACAAGATCATCTACATCTTATTAAAAAACGAAAAATTACAAATGACAATTCGAATTTGTACAGCAGAATTGTCATAGAGCCTTGGCGACAAAAGCACCAAATTGATTCTGCTTATTTTCTAGTGGAACAACCCATTTACAATCAGCATGATGATGCCTGCACCTAAACGAGCCTGGATGGATTGTTGGTGAACAAATACACTGCTTTCCCATTCCAGCACCAGCAACTACTCATCTGCTTCTAGTTGATGATTCTGCAGTTGCCTGTAGAGGAACATGTTCCCTTGCAATACCAGCCATGTATATGTTCCTTTCTTGCATTAAGTTTCCTCCAATACCAACTACTATCAATAGGTGCCCTGTGACTCCATATCGAGGTTTCCTCTCTAAGATGAATTCCATGTACCCATTTTACCCACAAGGTTTCCTTATTCATTACAATTTGCCATATTAATTATCCCACTGATGCAATGTTCCAGCTGCTACTGCCAGAATCATTTACTTTTTTTTCTTAAATTTAGAAGGAGGTGGCGAGAAGAGAGAGCTCGTAACTCCCTTCCCCCAAAACAAAACAAAAAACAAAAGAGGATCAACAATCAATGATCAGCTGGATCTCAATACCAAACTAGTGTGATAGGCTATATGAATCCTCTATATCCTTCATCGGCTGTTTGAACCAGTTTCATTTTGACACAAACAATTTGTCATATAACAGAAACTAGTTGTTCTCTAGATCTTATACATACGCCTTTTTTCTTCTATTCAGCCTCATGATTTTGTTTTTCCTCTTACAAATTCACTAATTACATGTGAGCATCACAACAGCTATGAACCATCAACTCATAGAGAAATTAACAAAGAAAAATAGAAACAAGACAGAGAAATACAAGACAGATTAAAGAATTGTCATATCAGCTATATAATTGCATTTCAGAATCTCAAAATTAAATGGCTACAGGAGAATTTGAAGAGCTGTAACGACAACTATATAATTACATCTGCACTTAGCATTGACACAAGAGTTGAGATATTTTGATAAAACTTAGTTACACAAAAAGATTTAACATGCTCATGCGCACATTAATAATCGGAGATGTCAAAATATGCCACTGATGTCACACTTCGAAGTGATTTCAAGCAAAAATTACTAAACTAGTGTAGCCACTTATATCACAAGTTCACCGTACTTCAAAGTTTATCATGGACAACCATCCACATCATTGTCTGACAATCATGTTCACCCATACGTAAAAATAATTCCATCTTTTTGGCGTCTTTACAGAGAATCATTGCAGCTTTTATACGTTGCTCTGTGGTGTACAACTCAAATACATGTGATTCAAGGATAGAATAAACTTGACCACGAACATCAGATCGATCACGATCCTCCATCTTTTCAATCAAGGAACAAATTCTTTTGTCTTGACTTTCAGTAAAGTTTTTTCATAACTTTCATCATACCCTTAAGAAATGTCTCACTAACATTAGAAGATGATCTTTTAGAATACTCACCTTGTTTATGACTTTTTCGGGATCCAGTATGTTCATTTTCAAAACCAACAACATTTTCTCTTTCATTAAATACGCTAGGTCCAGCGACATTTTCAGCTCCAGTAAATGAACTAGGTTCGGTGAAATCTTCAGCTGTAGCAAATTCACCTTGTCCAGTGGCATTTTCAGTTTCTTCAATACCAACTTTAGAGCTATGGTAAGCATTTTCTTTTTCTTCTTCATCATCATCAAGATCAACATCAATAGGAAATCCTAAACTCATGTCATTAGAATGTTGTGGAGCTTGACTCTTTTGAATTTCTTCAGTAGCATCTAGCGGCCCTTCAGCGAACTCTCCTGTTGCTCTATCCTTACCAAAGATTTCTTCCCAATCCTCAAATAGTGGCCATTTCTTAGTATTCATTTTCTTGGCTTGTGGATCAATCTAGAAAATTAAAAAATAAAATAGAAAAATATGATATTAATTAACTGTAAAAGAATCTAAAGAGAGGCTAGATGTTACTGTATATGTGATGATAACAATTTACTTGATCACTAGTTTAAAGGCACATCAACTATGAATAATTAAAGGAATTAATAAGGAAAGTACCATATAAAATAACAAAAATATATTAATTACCTTTATAAAGTCAATCCAATGTTTTGGATCGTCAACTATTATAGTTCCATCACTATATTGAAATCTCAAACCACTTCGAGTCTTCAACAAAGCTATAATTCCATAGCATCTTTTCCAATATCTCATTTTATTTTTGATGTGTGGTTCACCTTTCAATCCAGTTGTAGGATGATATTTGTGTATATAACGTTCTAACTCCATCAAGTGTCCTGGTCTAAAGGTTCCATTATCACCTCTCCAACCATTAGCACACAACTCTTTAAGCCCGTCTAAAAGAGTTTGTTCTTCTTCTGGAATCCATGTCCTTCGTGTTGAAGATGTTGTGTTGCTTGATTTTTTTGATTTCTTATTTGATGATGTTTGACTATTCATTTCGCCTGTAAGAACTTGTGCGACAAATTATCAAAAAAATCAGGAAGAACCAAATATCATAAGATTCACTATAAACTAAAGCATACAACAAAAGAAATGTGAAGAGTACATAAGGGTGTGCAATGAAGGTCACAAAAAAATAGAAGTTTCTGGCAGTTAAACAATTTATACTAGGCCAGTTCTAAAGAGCAAATGAAGTCCAAAAAGGTTCTATAGCTAACAAGTAGCAATATGTCAATTGTTAAATCTTGCATTCCACATTGATTGAGCCAGCTCATCCCTCCAAGTGGTCCACTCCTCCGACGATTCAACAACATCAATATTTTCGTGTTGATACTCCATTTGTTCTTTTATATCAATGTCTAAGGGATCCACTTCCATCTCTCTACGAATGAAATTATGAATCAAACAACAAGCACTAATGATCCTATTATGAACCTTAACCAAGTACCATGAAGAACTTCTAAGAATTCCCCAATGTCCTTTTAACAAACCAAATGCCCTTTCAATTACATTACGAGCTCTAGCATGCCTCACGTTGAAAAGCTCTTCTTTACATCGAGGCGATGGATTATCGCCTCGCCAATCCTTTAACCAATATCTATAACCTCGATAAGGTGAAAGAAATCATTTTCCATTCGTATATCCTCCGTCACACAAATAATAGTTACCTATAATATAAACATATAATTAAGTTACTAGTACCATTATTTCTATGATGTAACTTGAAAGCATATATAAGGCCTACCCTCATGAATTTTCAAACCATTCCTTCGTACTATAGCATCTCGTAATACACAACCATCGGCAGCTGAACTTTCCCATCCAGGTAACACATAAGTAAAATTGAGATTTATATCACAAACTCCCAAAACATTAGTTGTTATCTCTCCTTTTCTTGTTTTATATCTTGGTTTGTGTTGGATTGGAACTCTAATGGGAATGTAAGTACCGTCTAGTGCACCTAAACAACCCTTTAAGATAAATTATAGTGTTATCTCAAAATATATAATATTTTCCTAAAACTGTTAAAACTGCATATTTTGTATACAAGTTAAAAGATAATAAACGACAATTTCACCTACCTCAAACCATTTCCATCGATCTTCAATCTCATCCTGAAGTACTGGTTTAGGATTAACAAGTAGCAATGGAGTTAGTTTGAGAATAACACTCAAGCATTCATTGAAAGCCTGACTTACGCTCCATCCCGATCTAATATAATCAACCTTGATTGATCTATTTTTCTCATGGTGAGCCAAGATATTTAAAAACATTGCTAATTTTTTGCTGCTTGACATACTTTTACTGTCAGTCAAACCTCCAATATCCTTAGTTAAGAGAACTAAAGTGTGAAAGGCATTTCTATCCATTCTTAACTTATCGATACATACACTACCATTATCATTTATGATATAGTGTAAGTGAGAAATGATTTTCAGAACTCAAACACTCATACGATACCTAACCTCACGTCTGTTTCGACATTGTCTTCTTAGAGAATGACCATGACTAGCCATGAAAAGACAAATAAGGAGAACAAGAACTTGCTGAAAACAATATCTCCACAAGAATAATATATCCAATACCTGATAATGGTTGAAGATCCATAATAACACCTATATTTGCCATAAAAATAAGAATGAATACATATAAAGCTTTTAAATAAGTATCTATGTGCATAAATTCCTAATTTTCGACCATATAAAGAGTGGAATAGATGAGCTCAAAGCATATTAAAAAAACAAGCTAAGCCTAAATTTCATCTTAAATTGTGAAAGAGATGTTGAAAAATATAGATTTTAATGAAAGATAAGAGTACTAACCTTGTAAAGATGAGCAAACAATGTTCGATTGAGCAAAGGGAAGAAGAAACCTACTCTTGAATTTCCATTGTCAAAGTACAGAGATGAAAGGTTTCTGAAGCAAGTACTATGGAAAATGTTTTTTTTAAAAGGCTTTGAGGGTACTTTTGTAATTATATAATATAATGCAAGTGTTAAAATGCTATGTATTACTAATACCTAGAATTTCTTGGTATTAGTAATACACAACTTAATACACAATATAGTGTATAATTAATGCTTGCATTAGTTATACATGACATAAAAAAGTGTACCAAACAAGGTATTACTAATACACACACCTAATGCATGCGTTGTTTTTCCTAATACACTCTACCAAACGACCCCTTAAATTAATACAAATAAAACACCTTTTATATATCTATAATACAATATTAACATATTATATATCGAATTACATTGCATAATATTTTATGTTGGGCGGTATATTTTCGATTTCTTTTTGTTTGCTCCTAAAATTTTCGAATACTCCCGCGCATTTTCTCATTTTACACATTCTTCATTATTTTTTTAACCTTTCCCTCCATATTTCTCAGTTCTTACAAATATGCTTCTCTTCCCTCCAAAATCTTCTTGCATTTTTCCCTCTGTTTTCTTCTTTCAGATGCAGAAACTGAAAATGGGGAGACAAAGCAAATCGCGAAAAACCGAAAACATCGGTAAAGGAAAGGTTACTCCGGTGCAGATTGCGTTCATCGTCGATCGATACCTCTCCGACAACAGTTTCACTGAAACTCGAACAACTTTTCGATCCGAAGCTTCGCATCTTCTCGCTAAGTCTCCTGTTAATGAGGTGTATATATGTTAAAATTTTGTTGATTTGTTTTAGTTTAGGATTTCAATTTGTGTATATTAATGTTGTGATGAATTAGGAGTGGGTTAGTATGATGTATGGGTAATGAATTGATGTTATGTTAGTTACGGAGATGGATTTAGGATTTGAAATTAGTAGGTGTGAATGTTTTAAATATGTTCGTATTTTTAATTTATTTATTTTTGATAAATTATGAGTGTTTGTAGTGTTTCTAATCGATTCGAGTTAGAATCTAGGGTTTATGTTCATTGAGTGCATCATATAATATGTATGTATATATTAAAGAAAATTAATAAATTTAAAGGGGGGCGTTTTGTCATGAAATTTTGTTACTTTCTTTCGGAGTAGAATTTAGGAAGACATGTTTGACTATGAAATTCTTGAAAATTTTGGAATTCAATTGCTTTCACGTTTCTTTTACTCCAAATTACTTCAAAAAATTCAAGAAATATAATCTGTAATTGGTATTCATTGCCAAACCTGACTTAATCTTTGAATACCATTTTTCACTTTATAAAAAAAGGCTACTTTTTTTGAATACTTGCAATTTTCATGGCCAAATGCCCCTTAATTCCTTGTTTCTTAAATTAATCCTTGTTTTTTTTTGTGTGTGATAATGAATAGGCGCCAAGGAGTTTATTGAGTTTAGGAGATATGTTGGATGAGTACATAAGTTTGAAAGAGCAGAAAGTGTTTATGGATCAAGAGAAGTGTAGATTGGATCATGAAAAAACACGGGTTCAGAACTTACTAAATGGGATGCAACATGTTATGAATGCTTACAATGCTAGCACGAATCTGACCCTGCCTTCCTCAATTGGTGCTTCTTCTTCAATACCCAAAACAGGTGCTTTGCCAAGTATTGTTAACGGGTCTTCCCCGGTAACCTCAGGTATGCATTCTACCTTTTGTTTAGTTTTTTTTTTCTGAATTATTTTCTTAGTTTATATCAATGCTTTTCAGTTTAAGTAGCTTTAAGTTGCTAAATATGTTGTTGTATGTGAAACTATCTTGTTTGGTACATGGCAGGTTCAAACAAGTTAGACGTATTACTTCAAGTTTTTATCGTCAACCCTGCTTGTATGTTTAAATGAGTTAGATGTATTACTTCAAGTTTATTGTCAACTCCGCTTGTATTTTCTCCTGGATGAAATGATAATCTGTTTTTATATGCTTTGTCCTTGCATGATACACTGGAGTAGCTGCTATCTGAAGGACAGTCTTTCTATCACTTTAAGGAGCAATAGCTAGTTCAATAGCAGATCCCATACTCTTTGAATAAACCAATAAGCTATATTAGCTCAGACACCACTGAAACTATGCTCATGTATTTTGCTCTGCTGAGCTCTTTGACACTGTATTATGTTTCTTGCACTTCCATGAAATGAGTGAGACTTCATGATTCACAACAAATCCTGTCACTGTTATCTTTGTCAATATACATTCTACTTATTCATCTTCCGAATGAGATTGTTTTGGCTCATGTAACAGGATTGACATCCAACTGAAACAACTTCCTATCAAACTTCTTAATACTAATTTGCAGAGGTTGATTTAGGATCTTATAATAGCTGGTCTGGAGTGCTATTACACTCATTACTATATATGATAGTAGGTTCTGAGTGATATTTCAAAAAAAAGAAAATAAGAAGATATATAGAAGTGCATATAACTCCCCAGGAATTTCAATTGCGCTCATATTCATTACTGTAGGAATGTATCTGCAGAAGCTACATTCCTAGATACTAGAGTGAGATTTGATCCTTGCACATTCTCTAATATGTGGAAGCAACAGAGGATCTTGGATCCTAATTCTCCTTCAATAAACCATAATAGGCAAAGAACTTAATATTTTTACATATTCCTCCTGAATTATTCTTGCATTTGTGTGACCACCATTACTTGCATGCAATGGGATGTACAATGTCTATTTTTCTAGACTGCATTTAGCTCCTAACTGAAGACATGCAGCATATAGTTTTGGCCTTAAAGCAACACTATCTTCATCCCTAAAAGGAAAAGCCTCCAAAATAAAGATTGGATCGTAGAGCTGTCACTGATTGCTCATGATCACATTCAAGAAACAGTACATCATTTGTTCATAGAAAGATAGTGCTGTGTTATGTGTTGGATGTCCTTGTTAACTAGTCTATTGATTTGTGCCAGATTTTGGATAACTACTTTACTATTTACTTGAAGATTTATACTATACTACTTTTATCAGGTTATTATTCTGCATACACAAGTGGAGCTCTGATGTCAGCATCAATGCCTTCAAACACTGCTCTAGATACCATGAAATTTTCTAGTCCAAATTCCATTCCATCAACCTCAAAAAGAAAAGGCTTCAAAGATGTTTCTGCAGCTCCCATAACTGCCAAGAGATCTCGTAAACACTTGATCACTAACCAGTTGCCACTTAAAGGTAAATCCATTTGAAGTTGGTCTTTTGTCACTTCATGTCAAATGTCCTTTTATCTGACATCATATGATCGTACTTTCCTGCAGATCCTAGTACAGATGCACAACCAACCAGCTCTGTTAAACAAAACAACATTGTGAATAATTTTGCAGTTCAATTATCAGATCCTGGTACTGCATCTGATAAGACACCTGTTCAAGGATCTAATGTTGCCAAGTCTTTGTTCAGCCAGCGCATTCAGTCCCCTCCAACTAATTCTTCTGGCCCTAAAACACCGCCAAGAGCATCTTCATCCCAAACTGACAAATCTATCTCTCCAGTGGAAGTTTGTTCAACTGCTACTTCCAGCAAAATTTTTACACCGTCTCTTGTAACAGCCACAAATCGCACAATCATCTCGTCAGAAACAATTCGAGTGAGCCCTTCCAAACAAATATTTTACTCCATAGAAACAAATCATTGCATTTCAACAACTTCACCAGTAAAGACCAACATGAAGAGGTCTATTAGGCGAGATCAAGTGAAAAGTAGGTTGGATTTTGGTGCCTCAGATAACATCCCATGTAATTCAGAAATGGCAGCTGGCCCAGACATGACTTCGACGTCTGAATCTGAGAAAGAAGGCGATATTTTTGACATAGATTTGCCTAGTTTAGATGCTTTAGGGGTGGGTTTTAATCTTTCTGAACTACTATATGATTTTGACCTTGATGGAGAGGGGATTGGTCATTCTTGTCAGCCAACATTGCATTCTTCCCCAGATTCTTTTTCAGGGTACAGTTACCTGCCTCGCCCAGATTTGTTTTTAGTTTCCTTGATCTAATGCTAGTTTAGGAATGGTTTCTGAGTCCCCATTTGATGTTTAATGCACAGGTCACCTGGTGAATCAGGAAATGTCAATACTGATGCAAACCAGATGACTTCTCATATTTCTTCGACAGTTACTGAAGTCTTTTCAGAGCAAGGCATGAATTTACTAGGTAAAAGGAGATTCTTGACTATGAATTAGACTGGATTGGTTTCATTGAAATCATTGAAAGAGTTTTGAATTTTTCACTTTGATCATTCAGGTTCAGATTCTCTGACCACTACAAAATCAGTTACCAAATGCATCCAAATTGTAAGCCCAGGTAATTTTTCAACTGTTTATTTTCTCCTTTTCAATTTGCAAAAAGCACAAACTGAAGATATGATTCCACCCCTTCATTTTTGCAGTTAAAAATATCAGAAGCTTGAAGGATTAAGGATTAGAAGAACTTTGTGCAAGAAATTGATGAATACTTACACAGATGACTATGACAGTTGACTGGATTTATGCAAATGCAACTGAATTTATCAAATTAGTTTTACATATTAACTGTCCATTCATTAGCAAAAAAGTGTAAGTGCACTGGATTAGGATTTGTTTCCATAGGATTAACAGCTGCAGGCCTAGCCAGTATATTGATTATATATAGCTTATGTCTAAGCATATTAGGAATTTGTATAAATATATTTGACATGACCAAGCTTATTGCAAATTTGATTATGAGAAATATCTGATTATTGTTATGGTCTGCTATTGAATCATTATTTGACATCCACCTTTGAGTACTTTCTAAGTTGAAGGATGGATTATTTGAACTTGAATGGAACATGGCATGATAACAAAAAATTCAACAGAGAGGATAACTGTTAGTAGTATGATGAATTTTGTCATGGTTTTACTTGTTAAAATGGGCTTCAATATGACATTTATGCAAAAAAAGAAAAGTTTGGCATGCTTAGTTACTGTGGCTTCTTGGTCTAAGCTCCTCAGGATTACCCCTTCTTTTGTAAGTTTTCTAAGTTACACTGTTTTATAGTATGAAGTTAGTACCCTACATGAGTTTCTGGTACTCTGTGTCGGTCTATGTATCCTTTTTATACCTAAACAGAAATAACAAAAAGTGAACAAACACTTTAAGAAAGAGGATGACATATTTTAGATATGGAAAAACCTTTACATTGTTTTATGAATTGAATCACCGCAAAGCTTTGAACCGATAATGACTTTAGCAATTGGTTCCTAGACTTGTGAAAAGAATTTCTTTCGAGTATTACAAATTCACAGTCTTGTCTTGATTTCGGAATTAAGACAAGTACTTCTCCAATTTTTCAACTTCTTCTGTGCTTCCAATGTACAATGGAACTCGTTGATGTATCTGAAAAGTAAGAAACACCAAATTAAATGACTGATATATTTGCTTATTGCATACAGATTTAGCTTAGTTTTGGTTTCTTACCTCAGTTGGTTGGATATCGAGAACTCTTTGGTGACCATCGGATCCTTTACCACCAGCTTGTTCCACAATGAAGCTCATGGGAGC
This sequence comes from Solanum stenotomum, assembly GCF_019186545.1. NCBI lineage: Eukaryota > Viridiplantae > Streptophyta > Magnoliopsida > Solanales > Solanaceae > Solanum > Solanum stenotomum. The sequence continues at coordinate 56,707,465 of NC_064288.1, forward strand.
ACACTCGTACAAAAGCCTCAACTTTCCATTCTTGCTCTTTTGGTCTCTAGGATAACCATAAATGCCACCATATAGAAGAGTTCTATGGAAGTCACCAACTAAACTACCAATGTACCTTGCAGAGTAAGGCTTGCCACTAGGGCCAGGGTCCTTCAAGTCATCGATATATTTCTTCAACTTGTCATCCCAGAGCTGGTAGTTTCCTTCATTGAATGAATAGATCTTTCCAGACTTTGGTATTTGGACATTTTCTTGAGTCAGAACGAATTCTCCGTACATCGGATCCAAGTTAAAGGAAAAAACGCCATTTCCCAAGGTCAGTACAAATATCACAGAGCTTGAGTACATGCAGTATCCTGCTGCAAGAAGGTTTGTCCCTGGTTGACATACATTCACAATGCACTTCTGCTCTATATTGTCAAGCTGCAATATTGGACAGACATTTGTTGAATCGGTGGTTAAACTATTTATGTATAATGAATGATTTTGGCTTATGCCAAAGCTCACAACCACACCGGAAAAGTTCATGCAGCAGAGGTCCAATTGACTATTGAAAGCATCAAACAGATATAAGAAGCATTGAAGTAAATGATCCTACTTCTCTGTGCATTATGTATCAAAGATGCCACATTGTCACAAGTCAGAACACTACATTAGCTATTTAGAGTTCTATTTTGGAGGCAAAAGGAAGGTAATCTTGTTTGGTAATTACCGTGGAATCATCTCCATGATCAGCGAGGCACTCATCATTTGGGCTGTATATTCCAAAGATAGAACCGGTAGACACAGCAGCATCAATGTTTGATGATCCATCAAGAGGATCAAACACCACAATGTAGTTGCCTGAGTAACTCTCTTCCACTGCCACAGGTACATCCTCTTCTTCTGATGCTATAATCCCAGTCCTTCCACTTGACCTTAGACAATTCGAGAAAACCTGCTCAATCCATCAAACATCAACCTTCAGAAACCAAGATCATTAGTGTATTAATGTTCTACGAATGTCTACGTTATGCACATTAACAATCCATAGATATTTTACACAAGCACGTTAAACTAACTCTTTGCAGTAAGCCTGATATGGTAACCTTAAAAAAAGAAATGAATAAGGACCTTCCATTACCGGTAGTGTAAATATTCTTCACATCATCAACGTATATAACTTAAATCCAACAGGAGGTAACTTATATACACTGACAGTGAACACAATTTGTACACTATGGGGTCATTTGATAGGTTGTATTAGAGAAAATAACACATGTATTATCTGTAGTATCACTTAATCCTTTGTTTGGTAGGATTTTCAACTTATGTATGATTAACCTATTTAGTATTATAGGGTGTATAACTAATATATAGTAAACCACGATATTAGCGATACAAGAGCTATTAATACATGGATAAGCATGGCTCTAGACAAAACTACCCTTAATACACCAAACCAAACAGTCGATAAGAAATAATGAAAGCATAACTAATACACCTTATTCAGTACTATTCTTATTACATTCTACCAAGCAACCCCTATGAGTATACATTCAGATTACTAAGTCCACTACTTATAAACCAATAGTTATATTTAAGTGCTCGGATCGTTAGTATATAGAAGTTAAACTCATCTAAATAACTTCACTTGGTAAGGGACAGAGTACTAATGTTTCTATTGAGCTATTATAAGAAGAATTGTAACAAACAAACCTCATTAGAGACAACATCAAGTTTCTTCTGATCTTCTCCTTGAATATTGACAGCACCTTGAACTCCAGTAAGGTTAGAAATTCCAGCTCTTTGGACTAAGGAAGCAATCTGTTTACAAGCCATTGAAATACTTGAAATAACTATGGTAAGTTCAGCATCAATCACTCCAGCTTGTTCTTGTCTTAATAGCCAACTTGTTAAAGTTTGCAGCTCATACCCACTCCTTTTCTTGGTTTCTGTATAACCTGAAGTTGTCTCTATTGCCATGCACTTAACTCCTCCATTAAATGACCTTCTCTTTGTGCTGTTTTTTGGGCATAAAAATGGAGTCTTTTTGTCTAAAGCAAATAAAAATGGAGTCTTTTTGTCTAGAGCACATAAATATGACGTTGTTGCTGTTGCTGTGGCTGCTGATGCTGCCATTGTGATTTTCTTGGAATTCTTGAAATCACTAAAATTTCTCAGTTAGAAGTTCATTGTGTTATATTTATTCCAAAGATTTGTTTTTTGAGGCTCATTGGTAGTTTTCTTGGGGGGTAAGGGTGGGGGGGTGGGAGTGAGTGGGGTGGTCTTTAGAAAGTGTAAGGCTGGTAGAAGATTTGTGTTAAGTGGGTCCCACTTATCCTTCTCCATGGAAATCTTTTCCTTTCATTTGTGGTTAAGCTTTGAAAATCTACAAATGACATCATCATGGCTCTCAGAATTTTGAGTATATTCTTACAGAGGAAGTTTCAACAACTTGGAGGTGTTGGCCCATTAAAAGGATAATTGTGACACATTAGTTTGGGCTTTGGAACTTTTATCTTATTATTTGCACACATATACTTGATTTTGGTGTCATTATTTAAGTTATGTCATAAATTTGTAATTTTTTTTTAGCTATAGGTTAGGTATTTACTGTTCATAACAAGAGAGAAACACGATCGAGATTGGGAGAGAGGCGATCGAGATTTGAAAGAGAGATGTTAAATACAGATTGTATTCGACGAATACAAATTGTACTAACGATTAAAGTTTGATACTAAAAGTTGTATCACTTGCATTCATTCACTCGTTTATCACTTGTATTCATTTGAAATACAGAAATACAACATGATACATATTGTATCGCTTGTATTCATTCGCGATACAAAAGTATAGAAATACATGATGTACTCAATAAATACATGCTCTCTTATATTACTTTTATTCATTCACAATGCATAAATACAAAAATATAGGCTAATACAGACAATATTCAATACAACAGACTAATATATACTTGTTGATACATACTGTATTTACTTGTATTAATTCACTCTTGTATTATTTGTATTCACCTGCAATATATAAATACATGTTGTATTTGATACATACCAATTTATACAAGATTGTATGTTGATACAATCTTTAAAGTGATACAAATATTTTAGTTCATTCTATTTATGATGTTAAATATGCTAAAAAAAAGTATTTAATTTGTCAAAGTGAAAATGTGAGTTCAAAATTTGTTATAAAAGTTGAAAAAAACCCATCAAATATTTAAAATAATCCCCACCAAAGAAAAACTAAAAAGAAAAGTAAACTAATTAAGCTGATGACCAAACATTTGTGTGATTTCTATGTCATAATACATCTTAAATTATGCCTCTCTTCCTAAACTCCCTATATAAACTCAAGAAAATCCTTTATTCAAACTCACCTCACAAACCCAAGAAAACATTTCTTTCTCCATTTTTTTTCCAACAAAATAAAAAATAAAAAAATCAAAATCACAACAAAATAAAAGAGAAAACAACAACAAGAAATGGCCTCATCAATGAAATCATCTTTGATCCTTTTCTTTACATATTCCCTTTTCCTTCAGGTCACTTATGCTGTGTATAAAAGTAAGATTTCTAAGTTAATCTTTGTGAAAATAATGTGTTCAGTTGAATCCCATCTTAGTTCACGCGTATTAATTTTAATGTGCATAAACAAAGAATTAAGAAACAATGATTTCCTTAATTAATCATCGTGAAAATAATGTATTTAGTTAAATTTCGTGTTTGTTCATGCACATTTAATATGCATGAACTCAGAATTATTGATTTCTTAATAATAATTATGAAAATATTGAGCTCAATTGAACCGCTCTTGATCAATCCCCATTATGCTTATATTCCGCTCTTGATCAATCTCCTTTCATGCATAATTCATATGATATACTTTCCTTTTTAATCTGTCTTAAAAAATATGTCATATTTTTTTTATAATTTGAAATGATTTATCTTTTACATTTCATTTTTAACCTTACTGAAATGATTTATAGTCACACAAATTTCAAGACTTGTTTTATAGCAGACTTCTATTTTTTTTCCTCAAAATTTTATATGTTCAGTTAAACTGTAGTACCACGTAAATTGAAACAGAGCGAGTATCTAATTATTCTCTTTCTTTTTGTAGCTGAGGTGAAATGTGAGAGTTTACCAAATGGTGATTGTGCATTTGCAATTTCATCAACAGGAAAAAGGTGTGTATTAGAAAAAGCAACAACACCAAAAGATGACTTAATAAGTAGTGAGTATGAATGCAAGACATCAGAAGTGATAGTTGAAAACATGAAGGAACACATTGAAACAGATGAATGTATTGAATCCTGTGGTCTTAGTAGAAATTTCTTTGGAATTTCTTCTGATGATTTGCTTGAGCCTCAATTTGTCTCCAAATTGTGTGCCCCTGCTTGTTATCAAGAATGTCCCAATATTGTTGACCTTTACTTCAACTTGGCTGCTGGTGAAGGTAAATCAAACAACATTATTAACTTTGCGATTCAGTGCAGATATATCACTCGTTAAAAAATATGATGCATATATACTTCTGTTGTCTAATAAATGATGCATATTACAAAACTATGCACAATTTGTTAGACTGTGAATATATATATATATGCATCATTTTTTTTATCGAGGTGTATATAACCGTCTTATTTCGAGGTTTTAAATTTATTTATGTGGTGAAATGTGTAGGAGCATACTTGCCAGACCTATGCAACAAGAACAATAAGTTGAAGAGTAGTGGTGCTGCTGAAGATGGTGTTGATGCTCCTGCTCCATCTCCTTCTTCATTCTAAATATTTTTGCACCTTTTAAAAAAATAATAATAAAAAAAATATATATATATATATATAAAAATAATTGTTTTTTTACAAACAATTTTATTGTTGTTTATGAAGATATTGCACTCAATGTTTAATTCTTTGGGTTTGCTGAAATTTTTCTTTGTACCAATTCTTTTGTCACTGAGAATTTAATAAATATTCTTCTTCTTTTACATGGAATTTGTTGTTTAATTATTCTTGTTTGATTTTTTATTTTATTTTATCAAATGACAATTTCTATGAGAAAATTAAATGGGTGAATATAGATTTTATGGAAATAATATAATTGACTTAACAAGTTTCAAATTAAATCTTAATATTATTACACAACCAAAAAAATGCCATAAGTAATTATGTACATGGCTAGACTTCTCACAACAATATGAAAGATAGAAAGAATAACAAATTAACAATTAATTATGATGATTGAGAGAACCACAATTCACATTGTGCATCACATGAAGTTTCTTTTAACGGATAAGGCACAATAGTTTTCTCATTTATGTTGAAATTGTCAATTACACATTTAAACTATGCGAGAGTTTTATTACTCAATATAACTTATTTTTTCTATATAATTTACACCTCAAAACTATGTAAGGCTCTTATTACCTCCCCCCTCCAAATTGTATTTTTTATTATTTAAATGCCTGAATTATTTTGATCCAAATTTTGGTGTGGTTTTTTCTGGAGTTTTGATCCAATTTTGATTCAATAACATAATAAAAATAACAACTTACAAGTTTTATACACCAAATAAATGAAAATATCAACTTAACAAGTATGACAACTTCATAAATGTAGAAAATCTGTGCAAAATATCAAGAATAATTTTATAGATATCTCAAAACTAGTGATGTGTCTTCACAGATAGAAAATCAGTGCAAGAGTGCACTTAACTATGCAATACATCATCTTAATAGAGACAACATGTTAGACACGAAAATCAGTGCAATCTTAATAATTAAGTTTAGGGGGTGATAAAATTCTCGATAGTTCAAGAAGGCAATGTGACTCTTGCATAGTTTAGGGGTGTTAATAATAAAAGAACATTAAGTTCAAGAGGTAATACGATTTAGGTGTGTAACTGACAAATTTGTTATAGTTAGAAAGTTCTTATTCTTATTCCTTCTTTTTATCACTTTTCACTAATTGAATTTATGAACTACTCCTTCCCGTCTTTATGGGGAAGCGAATGGTGAAAGAATTGGGCCATAATTTTTTTGGGTAATGATTTAAAAATTCTAGGCTAGGCCAATCTCAGACGGAATCTGAGTGACATGAGGTCTAGGGCAATCCGAAAATGAAACGAAGGGAGTATGTCCATAGATCAATCAACATGCAATACAACTCACATTACGTATCAACAACTAAGCAAAATCTAACTCAATGTAAATCGTGTCCATATTAATAAGATTTTAGTACTTGTTTTCTATTTGTCACATGTCTCTAAGAGAATAAACACACTCTTTGTACCACCTAAGTACCAAGTGATATTTTTATTATATTTTAAAATATTTTAGGACGCTGAGATTTTGCTTATAGTTCAAGTTCACATTCAGAATTAAACTATTAAGCTCCTAATGATTTTTTTTTTCTTCAGAAAATGAGATACTTTTCCATTGGCAAAGAATATAAATTGAATTAAATTAAAGAGAAAAATAATTTCAGTTCATTTTATTTATTTACGATGTAAATGATGCTAAAAAATAATCTATCAAAATTTAGAATGTGAGTTAAAACTTTGACCTTGTAAAAAAATCATCAAATATATTTAAAATAGTCCTCACCAAAGAAAACTTAAAACCGAAAAGTAACTAATTAAGCTAGTGATCAAACATTTGTATGATTTTTATTGGTCATTATACACAAAACAACTCCCTATATAAACATAAGAAATCCCTTCATTCAAACTCATCTCACAAACCTAAAAAAAATAAAAGAAATTCTTTCTCCATTTCTTCTTTCCAACAACAACAAAAAAAATACAAAAAAATAATCAAAATCCCAACTAAACAAAAGAGAAAAAACAAGAAAAATAAATGGGTTCATCAATGAAATCATCTTTGATCCTTTTTTTTACATGTTCCCTTTTCCTCCAAGTCGCTTATGCCGTATATAAAAGTGAGTTATTGATTTCTTAATTAATCGTGAAAATAATATATTCAGTTGAATCTCGTCTTAAATAATTATTGATTTCTTAATCAATATTGTGAAAAAACAGTTTGTTGAATTGAATCTCGTCTTTGTTCATGCACATTCAACGTACTGTGCATGGACATATAATTTAGAATTATTGATTTCTTAATAATAATTCTGAAAATACTAAACTCAGTTGAATCGCTCTCTATCAATCTCTGGTAATTCACATTATTCTTGTATCCCACTCTCAATCAATCTTCCTTCATACACAATTCATATGACACACTTTTTTTAGTTCGTCTCAAAAAAAAAAAATATCACATTTCTTTATTCAGAAATAACTTAACTTTAGAATTTTAATTTATTATGTTTACTGAAATGATTCATAACCACACATATTCTAAGATTTGTTTTAGACAACAAATTTTTTTATTTTTTCTTTAACTTGATATGTTCAATTAACCTTAAACTGTGTCACATAAATTGAAACAACGCGATTATCTAATCATTCTCTTTCTTTTTGTAGCTGAGGTGAAATGTGAGAGTTTACCAAATGGTGATTGTGCATTTGCAATTTCATCAACAGGAAAAAGGTGTGTATTAGAAAAAGCAACAACACCAAAAGATGACTTAATAAGTAGTGAGTATGAATGCAAGACATCAGAAGTGATAGTTGAAAACATGAAGGAACACATTGAAACAGATGAATGTATTGAATCTTGTGGTCTTAATAGAAATTTCTTTGGAATTTCTTCTGATGATTTGCTTGAGCCTCAATTTGTCTCCAAATTATGTGCCCCTGCTTGTTATCAAGAATGTCCCAATATTGTTGACCTTTACTTCAACTTGGCTGCTGGTGAAGGTAAATCTAACAACATTACTAACTTTGCGATTCAGTGCAGATATATCACTCGTTAAAAAAACATGATGCATATATACTTATGTTGTCTAATAAATAATAATGCATATTACAAAACTATATTAAATATGCACAATTTGTTAAGACTATGAAAATATATACGCATCATTTTTTTTATCGAGCTGTATATAATCGTCTTATTTCGATCTTTTAAATTTGTAGGAGCATACTTGCCAGACCTATGCAACAAGAACAAGAAGTTGCAAAGCAGTGGTGCTGCTGAAGATGGTGTTGATGCTCCTGCTCCATCTCCTTCTATTTTCTAAATTATTTTTGCACCTTATTATAAAAAAAAAAATATGAATAATTTCTTTTTACAAGAAGATATTAATGTTTAATTCTTTGGGTTTGCTGAAATTTTTTCCTGTGACATTTTAATTTTCTGTACCAATTATTTTTTCAGTGAAAATTTAATAAAGATTCTCCTTTTTTTAACATGCGATTTATTGTTTAATTATATATCTATGTTTGGTAGTTGAGAAACAAGAATTCAAAGAATTGTCTGTGAACTTTGCAAAATAAAAGAAAGAAAAATCATACTATCAAGATTTTAATGAGACAATGATATAACAATAATAATTATGCGTTATTATCAAATAAATTAAAATCGGTTATACGAATTCTCGTGAGATTATAGGTAAATTTAAGCTTAGCTAATAAAATACTATAATTAATGGGTGGAACGTAACTTACAATTTTTTTGAGAGTATAACGTATTATGTTTTTGCACCATCTCCTTTAGTAATAATTTAAACCAAGTTTAGAGTGAAAGTACTTTTTAAAAAAATTGTTTTTCATAGTGAGGTATTATTATATATGCATACTGATATTTGATAGTAGATTATAAAGCTTTAATTATTTATTTTCAAATAAATACATGTTCAAATATAACTTTAATTTAAAATTTACAAATTTAAAAATATTCGAATTTCAAAATTTTAACTCCAAAATTTATGATAAAATGGAAACTTTACATCATTTTTGTAGATCCACTATAATGACGGATATAACTTGACAGATAAAGATACGTGGAAGACTCTAAAAAGAATATCAAAATTGGATAAAATGGTCCACACGACCAATTTTTTTTTATAAATAGGCTACAATTCCAATACAAGATTCATCAATTAAAATAACACAAAAACATAAAATGTCAATTTTACCCCTTTGAACAATAAGCACACATATTAACGAAGCGTTGCTTCTTATTCGCTTTTATTAGATAGTAAAAAAATGAAAAATACTCGATATATCAAAACATTTTTCCATATTAATAAAAATAATTTGAGTAGTTTGATGTAAATAATAAAAATTCAAACTTTGCTTTATCTGAATTGATGAATTTAGATTAATCGAAGTAAAAAAGATATTTCCTTTAATTTTTCATTCGATATTCAGAGTCTAGATTGGAACTCCGATTAAATTTGGATCTCGTATTGTAGGATCGATTTGAGGGTGACACTCCTAATATGATTTTCTCCATACCAAAACTCAAACACGAGACCTCTAATTAAGGATGAAACAATTTGACTATCGCACCCGTAAAAAAGAAAAACCTTTTAGGAATGTGTTGTATATTTTGAACGTAGTTCTTTTTGAAAAATACAGACAATATTTTTGAAGAGTTCGAGCAACGTAGGTTACGAGGGTAAAAATGGTAAAGGAAACAAATTTCGAAGTAAGGAGCTGTCTTCACTCTCTCTATATACCTACCTTCATGTATTTTGCAGTTGCACTTAGGCGGGTACCCAAAACTACACAAAATCAAAACTTTAAAACAAAAAAAAAATGGAAAACGATACACCGGAAGTTCAAGAAGTGACCGTCGCCGTTGACGGTTTTCACGGCGGAGGAATTGGGGCTGCCTCCGTCGGCGGCGGCGGCGGTGGTGGTGGTGTTGATGGCGGTGATGAAGAGGAAGTGTTGATGCTAGAGGATGGAAGTGGAAGCAGTGACCAAGTGAGAAAGAAAACGGCAGACCGTGTTAAAGGACCATGGTCACCTGAAGAAGACGCTATACTTAGTCGTTTGGTAAGCAATTTTGGGGCGAGGAATTGGAGTTTGATCGCCCGTGGAATTCCCGGTAGATCGGGGAAATCGTGCCGGTTGCGGTGGTGTAATCAGCTTGACCCTGCCGTTAAACGCAAACCCTTTACCGGTAACTTTCGAAAACCATGTGTGTTTTTTTTGTGCGGCCATTTGGTGAAAAGGGGTTTTATTGAAATTTAGTTTCTACTTGTGATTTGATCCTGCATTGATGTTTACTTTTGAGTAAAGTTTGGATTTTGAATTTGGGGTTGATAAGATCTTGATAGTAAAGTATTGAGTATTGACCATTGTTGAATATCTGTTGAAAATAAAGTTTCTACTTGTGATTTTGTAGTTTGTATTGTTTAGCTCAGGTAAAGTTTGGATTTTGAACTTGGTGTCAAGAAAAACTTTGCAGTTAAGGTATTGACCAAAGTTGAATATTTCTGGTGAAATGTAGTTTCTACTTGTGAGTTTGAAGTGTATTTGGATTTTGAACCTGAGGTCAAGAAAATCTTGGCAGTAAGGTATTGACCAAAGTTGAATACTCCCGGTGAAATGTAGTTTCTACTTGTGAATTTGTAGTGCGTTGATGTTTAACTTAAGCAAAGTTTGGATTACCTGTGGTCAAGATTAAAGTCTGGATTTTACCAATCAAAAAAATGATTAATGTCTGGATTTTCAACCAAAGCAGAAGGTATTTGATCATAGTTCTATATTTAGGTGAAATATAGTTTCCGCTTGTGATATTGAAGTGTATTGATGTTTAGATCCAGCAAAGTCTGGATTTTTAAACTGTCAAAATTTGATTTTGAATTTTCAACTTAAGGTCAACGGAATTCTGAACCGAAGCTATTGACCACACTTGAGAGTTTTGATGATCTTAAGGTTTGGGGAATTACGTAGTGATAAAGATTGGATCAGGGCTTGCTAAAGGGCACAGATGTACAGATGCATTCAGGTTTAAGTCATGGATCATTCAAGTGAATAGGTGATCTCACGTGTGCCACATACATTTATGACATGTAAAAGAGACCGTTACTTTCATTCTTTTGGACTTGCACTTGTATTTTCATTTGAGCTGAAAATACAGCTAGGGGTTTTAGCAGATCTGACCATGCTCGAGCTATGTAGCTCATACTCTTCCAAAAAGCCTAAAGCCACTGGGTGTGCCAGATCCATCAAAGTAGTGCATTTTTGGAGGATACGACACGGGTGCGGCTGCAGTTTTAGAGAGTCCTAGCAACATATCATTCAAGTCCAAATCTTTACCACTGATCACTGGCCAAGCGACCATGTCACCCCCATTCTCGAGAAGTAGCCAACGGATCGTCAAGAGTAGCTCACCTTTAGGTTGCTTGTTGTACCATGAGAGGAAGAGTTTAAGTTAGTACTAGTATATAATAGTAGGTCTCTAAACTAGTCTTGAAACTCAAAGTTAGTGAATGATGGAACGGTCTAGGTCTTATAAAAGTTGAAGTGTAAATACATGACAGTATGGTATAACTCTTGAGTAGAGACAAAAAAGAACATGGCCTTGAATTAAGCCAGTGGCTTTAAAAGTGAAAATTCCAACTACAAGAAGAAGGCTCCGCACACAGTAGAAGGGAAAGAAGAGTAAGTTTTCTGAAAAAGAGAAACAATACTAGAGAGGCCAATCAAGAAAAGAAAGGAATAGTAGAAGAAGAAGAAGTCAATGAAGAGAAGACTAAAGTATATCTGAAGAGAAATCCTAGTACTGAGATTGCAGAAGGCCCTTGTATTCAATTAAACCCACCGTTTCTTTTTGTATCGATTTGCGCTTTACTTTATGAAGTGTACACTTCTTCGAAGTTGCTTTTCTTCATCCATGAAAGCAAGGACCCCCTCACTTCACATCTCTTTATTGCTCTAAGCGTCCAAACCACACATGTAATAATATAGACTACTGACTACAGATAGGTTGCTGCAAATTAATGAACTAGGTTATGCATAGTAGTGTTGTGCCTTTGATGGCTCTTCTCAGCCTCTTATTACGCTCGACAGCATTCCTTGTTGATGCTCTTATTCTGTGCAAATTTAACAAATTCTAAGATTCTAATTTAACTGAGCTATTCAAATTTTAACTTTTATGACTATGGTTTTCAGCAAACTAACTTATCAACAATCATTTTAATGTTTTCTACTTCCGTCCCAGCAAAATGGGACGAAAGAAGTATTTTTGTTTCTTTTGACTCTTCAACTTTAAAGCATAATCTGTGAAACACCAGATTATTTTGCAGTTTAGAAGATTATATGTGGGGTTAACTAAAAGCTAATAATACCCACCAAGTACCAACCGAGATGCTGGTTATTGACCACTTCTCCTAGGCTAAGTTGGGTTGGGAAGTAAAAAGGGAGTGCACAGGCTACTTTCCTATTTGTTTGAGAATTAGAGGGGAAGCGAAAGTATTGAGGTTGTATCTTCTCAACGGTGGGGACTTAGGCCCTTCCCCTTGATTAACAATTAAACCTCTTTGCATCTAAAAAGGATGGTACCTCTGGTTGGCATTCAGGAGCAATTTGAATGATTGAGAGATAGAAGAATTTTGTCAGTTGCTTAAACAATTGAGATCAATTTAAATTGATCTAGTAAGAGATGGATACCATGATTTGGTTGGCAAGTAAAGACAAGAAATTTTCAGTTAAGAATTTGAGGTACTTCTGATAAAGCAGTTGGGTCAGTGGGTTACTTCTTGGCATTGGAGGGTGATACGGAAGACAAAAGCTCCTGCTAAGTAGCATGTATTTGGGGGGGGGGATGGCAACATGGGGGGTGTGCTTAACTCAAAATAACTTGCAGAGGAAAGGTTTTGACCTATGTAGTAGATGTTACTTGTGTCAAGAAGATCAGGAAACAGTTGAGTACCTATTTCTCTGTTGCAGATTTTCTAGAGAATGTTGGGAGTCATTCCTAGACATTTGTGGTATTACACGGGTGATGCCTCAGAAAGTGAAAGTGAAAGGTTTACTGGAAGGTTGGAAGCAGTAGGTGATACCAAAAGAGATAAAGCATATGTGGAGAACTATTCTATTGTGCATCTTATGGACAATATGGCTGGAGAGGAACAAGGCTTGCATTGACGGGCAGGGAACTCACTTTTCTAGAATTAGGAATATATGTTTACAAACTCTGTACTTATGGTGTAAAAGTGGCTCACTAGATAGTTTGAACCAGTAAATGGATTTATTGGACATGTTAGGAAGAAGAGTGTAGTAGGCTTCTTTCTGTTTTTTTTTTCTTGTACCATCTTGGTACCATTCAATAAAATCTATACCTTACCACCAAAAGGTAAAATAAAGCATCTACTATACATGCAGTGAAATGTGTTTTTCTGCATACATATTTGAAGATTTGGTGCTGTGCCCAGTTTCAAAAAAAGATCTGGTGCTGTGCTACATCAAACTAGATATATTTCTTAGTTTCTAGCAGAGTCACCCGTAGGTTCTTATATTAGGAAACAATTATTGCTATTCATGCTTATATTAACGCCCCACTTTGTGGGATTTCACGGGTATGTTGTTGTTGTTGTATGCTTATGTAAGTAGCTGTTGAATGAAACTAATAATTTCGGCACTCTTGACAGATGAAGAAGATCGGATTATCCTTCAGGCCCATGCTATTCATGGGAACAAATGGGCATCAATTGCAAGGCTTTTGCCAGGTAGAACAGATAATGCCATTAAAAATCATTGGAATTCAACCTTGAGGCGCCGCTGTGCCGAACATGGTAAGTTAAGAAGTGACTCCAGCAACATCCTGGATGATGTTAGTGCTGGAAAATCAAAAGCATCATCTGAGGAAACCCAATCATGTGGTGATGTGAATTCTTTGAAAGCTATTGAAGGAAAAGACGTTAGCTCTCAAGAAAACCAAGTAGCTAATCACTACGAGGATAGGAGTCAAGAAGAAGTTCAACGGAGTGATGTAGCAAATGATCCTCGTACTCTCTTCCGTCCTGTGGCTCGGATAAGTGCTTTTAGCGTATATGGTTCTTTGAATGTCCCAGAATCCCAACTGCAAACTCCAAGGCTAATTCCTATCCAAGTACCTGATCTTGGGATAAGCAAATTGCTTGAAGGAGCTTTCACGGACAGATTAGTGCCTCACCAATGTGGCCATGGCTGTTGTGGCAATGTCAATCAAGAAATTAACGGAAGCTCACTATTGGGGCCCGAGTTTGTTGACTACGCTGAGCCTCCTTCCTTCTCAAGCCATGAGTTGGCCGCATTAGCCACAGAGATAAGTAACGTTGCTTGGTACAAAAGTGGGTTGGAAAACAGCAGCATTGAGGTTAACTTCAATCCAACAACCAGGGCAGGCTGTGGTACCTCTCATTTGCCAAGCAGACAATTCTAATCTTTCAAATTAGTAACTTGGAAATGATGATGGATGCAGTGTCAACCTCAACTACCATGATATAAAAGATTTTGAGGCTGAGTTGATTTACCCGACTTATTTGGAATACAGAGTACAGGATAAAGAGAAGGTGGATACCTGATTTAGTGTCCAAACTGGTCGAAAACATTGTAAATGCATTATTTTCCTAGGTCTTCATTCATTCATGATGAGGAATTTTAGAAATTTTCTTTATTTAGATGAGTCCAGTAAAATGGTAGTATGATCTGAAGCTTCATATGTTGTAATTCAACAAGATGATGGAATTTTTTATTCAAAGAGTGTGTTTCCTCCTTGCTCAGTTGGGATGATGCAAGGAAAAAGAAAGATGGTAAATTCTTGTAATTCAGCAGTTCCAGGTAAAATTGTAACATGCCTTCTGCATGGTTTATTTTGTAGAGTGACTTTGAATGAACCTCAAATCATCATATTCATATATTATTCATTCATATTCATATTTTGTAGAGCGACTTTGAATGAACCTCAAATCATCATATTCATATTTTGTAGAGTGACTTTGAATAAGGAAGGCATATGTTGATCGAATTTATGTATAACTTTTACAAAATACTACTCTCCTTAAACAACTTCTTAATGTGTATGCAATTGTAAGAAGGGGGAGATTGTTGTTTCTTAAAAAGATTGCAAAATCTTTAAGACATGAAATATTTTACAACCATGACGCTAACATTTAAATGTGTTGTGACATATTAAATAAAAATGTTAATAAGTTGAATACTCGATGTATATTATAAGAATTGCATATTTAAAGTCGTTAGAGCAATTTACTTTTGAAATTCAGTTGATAGCAATATATATGATGTACCTTGGAATTAATAATTTAGATTGAATAGACTCATCATTCATTAATTTGAGTCTGAATTTATTCCTCAAATTCATCACATATATTATTAAAAGTAGGAAGCTTTAAAATGCAATTCTTATAATCATATTACGCTTAGAAAATCAAAATTTAACTGAATCATACCGAAATTGAAGACTATTAGAACAATTTTGAAATGTCCGATTTCTGTTATACATCATAGAGGAACCTAAAAACTTACATGATAAAATCTTTCAGAAATAACCAACCAAACCAATTCATTAACATCTTAGTTATAAATATCTTGTAAAATTAATCAAGATACGCACAAATTGACTCGATAAAAGACTTAAATGCATTGGAAGAATCTGGGTGTACTGGCTCCTGTTTAACCATCAGAAAGATCCAGTGGTACCATGAAATGATGAAGCCAAAAGAAATCAGTGCTCTATTATTCTTTCTTTAAATCCCAAACTTTTGGTGTCTTTTTGACTCATATTTAGATATGTGAAAGTGATGGAAAACAGACATGTGCTAAGTACCATGCTAAGTTTTCAGTCTTTTCAGAATAAGTAATACATTATTTTTGACTTTGTGGACCATACTATATAGATGAAAATTAAAATTAAACAACATATAAGTTTATAGCAATGTAGTAGTACTAGTTAAACAAGTAGGGCTTAGTAAATGTCGGTAGCAATAACATAAAATTTTCTTGATAGAGAGTGCTTCCTCTCGAATGGGCCCCTATTCAACACGAATTCAAAATTAATCGAGTTCTAATATAAATATCAATATCGAGAATCGGAGGAGAACCAAACAAGGGGAGAGGAGGAATGGGTTTGAACTTTTCCTACTTGTCACGCAAAGTGGCCCTTACACATACAAACAAACGTCACTGGACCCTATGGTCCACTGCTACTCTCTTATTTCACTGTAAAGTTCTGTGCTGCTAGGGGCGGAGAAAGAGTGTCGGTTAGGGTCTCGGAGTAGATTTTATTATTAACTCGTGAAGATAGAAAGATTTATGTCCATATTATAATCCGCTATCTATATATCTTCTTATTTAAGGTCATATTTTTGCCTTTCGACAAGTTAAAAGTTGTGTCATGTGTTGTTTACTCACCTTTCTAATTTAGTACCTTTTCGTTTATCTCTACTTTTCCTTATACCTATTACATTTAACCTCTTGCACCTCTTCATTGGAGCATCTGCAGATCTCCACTTCACATGTTCAAACCATCTTAGTCTCACTTCTCTAATATTATCTACAACGGAGGCTACATCTTTGCTAATTTTTGTCTTGAATTTCTAAGGTGACACTTATCTTAGGACACCTTGTTTTTGCTAAAGTTGCACTTATTTAGGACGGAGAAAATAGTAAATTTAGTTTAAATTTAATATTTTATTTTAAAAATTAATTAAATATATATAATATATTAAATTTAAATTAAATAGCTTTAAAAAATTATAATTTATATTGAGTAAAATCATATCGAAGCCAAGGATTATATATATATAATTACACAATATAATTTTTCGATAAAAGATATGCCCCTCAAATATATGTTGCTCCGCCATAGTAGGAATAGAAGGACAATATTATTTTTTATTAGTATGCATATATGGTTTAGTTACAATAGCATAAACTTGTTGTATTAGTTGGAAAATCAGTCAAAATGTCATATTTCTCTTCCTTCTTTAGACCAAACTTTGACGTAAATTTTGGTTTGGGAGTTATTTGATTCTAGAGGACTTTACAAGTCTAAAATAATTTATGAATGATTATAATTTATTTTATTAAAGATAAAATAAATATTTTAAAGTTAACTTAATTTTAAATATACAAATATTTTTTTTCATTAAAACAGGCAAAAAAATAATATATCACGTAAAATAAGAAAGAAAAATACTAATAAATTAAGAGTTGTTTAGTTTTCTTCTATTCTATCTATAGTAAAAATGACAAGCCAATAATACATGGTAAGCGTAATAATAATAATAAATTATAGAATAGTACAAAAATATACGATCCATATAATACCCTACTGTCATAATGAAGAACATGGAGATTAGTCTAAATTATTTATTTATTTATTTTAACCTTTTTTGTAAAGAATATGAAATCAAGGTTGCAAATAAGACAATACAACACCTGAAAAAGGTAAACTAAGATACATTCAATAAAAATTGTAAAAAGGAAAGAAAGATATACTCAAACTTGCTAATGAACTTTTTTGGATAAAATTATATAAATGTATAGAGGAACCCTTGATTTCATAATAATAATAATAATTAATAATAATATATCTCATATAATTTTATAAATAGCGTCTCGAGAATGACACACACAAATTCTATTTTTGATACAAGTAAAGATTCAAAAAACTCTCAACTCAAGTAAAACATAACAAAAATGTAAGGAATTTAAGTAAAGATGTCTATAACTTATCTTCCAACTAATACATATTCGATCAACTTATGCAACAAAATCTTCTATGATTATTAGATCGGTATATATAGTTAAGACCTAGAGTTAATCGATTTCAAAGTGAATTTAATTTGTTTGAATTTTTTCATATGCATCTATGGTTTTTGTCTTATATATAGTCAAATTTCGACTTGTTTGAAATTTACATGAGTGTTATTGTATACATATATACATGGATTTAAGTATATAATTATTATTATAAGTTAAATCCTCAAAATTCGATTTTAATTTCATTTTCTTGTTAGTATTAATTACTAACTAGTTGCTTTATTTTGATTCATTTATGGATATAGCGCGATTTGCTATTGACAACGAATTTGAGTACCATATCTATTTTTTATAACAAAACAATGCTACGTTCAAATAAGATGCTCTTTATTTTTTGTCTATATTGTTCTTTTAATAAAGATTTCTAAGCCAAAATATTCTTAGTTAGCTTAAAGAAATTAAGAATTAAATCATTCGACATAAGTTGTATAGTATTTAATACGCTCGACATAAATTTAAAAAACTTTTGCCTTATAAATTATGAATTGAACTTATGCCTTTTACAACATAAGTATTGTAGAAATAAACAACATAACTTATTATGCTTTATAAGACTGCGATCTATCATAAATCACATACAACTAATATAAACTAACATAATGAACTTCATGTAATGTCGCCCCTTATTGAAGTAATATATTGAATCTATACTTACACTAACTCTTGTATCGATACTAATAAAATAATTCATAACTTGTATTCACCAACTCCAAAGAGATAGGAAAAAAAAAATATTTTTTTAAAAAGTGGGAGGAACCACTACTCGAATGCTTATTATTATCTTACACTAAAAACGATCATAATTTACACCAACCACAATCATTTTCACCACGAACACAAAATATTGAAACTAGAAAAAACTAAAAAAAAAAAGATATTGTAAAAAGAAACAAAGAATTCATCATAGATTGTTATTTCACTTTTTACATTTTCTGCCAAATAAAAAAAAAAGCAGAAATCTTGAATTGACAGTACAGATCATTTGATGGAAGTACTGTTTGAAACTGCAAGATACTGTTGATTTAATTTATTTATTTGATTTTAACTTGATAAAAGAATTTTTTTTAAATTTCGATTTCTTAAATTAAAAACAGGTAAAATATATCTTAATCTAATGTTCTTAAAAATATCAGGTGAAAAGTTAAGAAAGAGATGACTTTTTTTAAAATACAAAGTTACTTGTTACTTCTTCTATTACATTTTATTTGTGATGCTTTGACTTGAAACAATTAAATTTTATAGTTTTAAATTAAAGATATATAACACGTATCAAAATGACATTCAATCTTATGGTGTTAATCGAACAAACAAATTAAAGTAAATAGACAATTATTGTATTCTATTTATGTAAGATTTCTTTCCTTTTTCATCTGATTTTTTAGTCATAAAAATTAGAAAAATATAATGACTTGATTTCATGACTTGATTTAAATATAATTAGAAAAATTATTTTAAAAAAATAAATAAAAATCACATAGATTGCCTCACCAACTACAGTAGAATGATTATGATATCTTAAAGGTGGGCCATTTCTTCCTAAAGACTGTCACACAGCTACTCTAACAGAACCATGAGCTCTCTCCCTTTTACATTCTTGTTTTTTTCCTCTTTAAGCCCTCTCATCACTTTCTATAAACACTTGAAACAATACATTTTTACTCTCTCTTCTTGCCTTTGCTTTTCTGCTAAATTTTAGAAAATGGGGTGTTAATGGTTTACCTAATCCATCACCTCACTAATAGACCAAGAAATGAGGTAATGGGGCCTTAAATCATGCAGCACTATAAAGGGTAACAAAAAAAATTGAATCTTGGGAGTTGTAATACTTCAAAGTTTTGATTTTTATGGTTTTAATGCTTTTCTTGGTTGTGGGGTTGTTGAGAATTGAATCTTGGAAGTTGAAATCTTTCAAAGTTTTGATTTTTCTTGATTTTGGGGTTGTTGAAAATGGCTAGTGTAGATGTGTCTAATGTGGATTTAGAAGCTGGCGCCGGAGCCGGTGGACATAGTCGCCGGTGCTCAGGTAGTGGTAGTAGTGTCTGTTTCTCTGATGCTGATGAGGGTTCTTGTTATTCTCAGTTTTATTCAACTGCTGATGGGTCAAATTATGATGATTATAGTTTTGCTTGTGCTACTGAGTCTGAAATAGGGGAAGTAATGGAGGTGTCAAGGAGAGTTTCATCTGTGGCTGAGTCTGATAGATCAGTGGATATGGAAAATGGAATTGGTGAAACAAAGTTGCATGTTGGGAAAATTGAAAGAGATTGTAGGATTTGTCATCTGAGTTTGGTGAGTTCTGGTCCTGAATCTGGTTTTGCTATTGAATTAGGATGTTCTTGTAAAAATGATTTGGCTGTTGCACATAGGCATTGTGCTGAGGCATGGTTCAAAATCAAAGGAAATAAGTAAGTATAGCAAAGCCTTAGTTTATGTTTCAAATTTCTGACTTTGATTTTAGTTTGTGGTTTCTGAATTTTGATATATAAGATTTGCCTATGTGATCAATTTAGATGCTTAAGTGGTAATGTTACCATCTGCAAACAAATTGTTGTTTTTAGTTTTATTGTCTAATTGTGGTGCCCGGGCAAACTAATGCATACTTTGACTAATTTCATGGGATACGTGTCCCTACCAAGCAATAGTTACCAGATAACTCTGTCCTAAGCTGGCCCTTGACTAATTCCACGGGTTGCTTGCAGCTGCCATCTCCCACCAGGCCACCACAACAAGTATCAGGTCCACCAAAGCTAGCACAGATAGGAAGAAATCACCTAGTGTTTTCTGTCTCCGTTGTGATTTGAACTAGGATCTCAACAATTAAGTGTATTTTGCACTTGATAGTGGGTTGCAATGACAATGATTTGTTGAATCTTCTGTTGGAAGTGTTTGATTTTTTTATTCATATTGGCAGTACATGATCTGTCAGAATAACCCTTTTTTTTGTAGGGTAACGTAAAAGTTTGGTCTGTGATGTCTGTTCTCTTGGGAAAGAGATAACATGATGTATTTTATGGGAAAAAAAGGAAAAGTCTTAATGGAATTAAATAAAAAGAAAAGTGAGGGACTAAAGCAATGGTAACTTGACTAGTATCATTAGGAATTTTAATGACTTTTTGGAAAGAATTAGGTTGTATTCTAATTACACCGACAATTCTTCGTACTATGCCCTTAAATGTTCTGTAGTTTCTAAACTCTTCCTGATATTTGATATGCACTTTTCTTTAATCAAAGTGAAGATTTGACCTTAGTGGATTAAGTAATAGTACCTTTTATTTTCCCCTCAATATGAAGTAATCTTTTGCTGGCCTCCACTCTGCATATTCTATTACTTAGATACTGTAGATCTTTACTTTGATTATCAATTCTGTGACAATGACCTCTGATGTGTGCACAGTCAAGATTCTAGTGTCATTTTCAGATAGGAACTTTCATCAATGAGTCTTTTGATCTTTTAAGAAGTGCATGACCAAGTAATTGAAATGATCAAATGGAATTAAAAAGCACACAATCTTGTAAATGTGCTACATTGTTTTGGACATCTTGGATATATCATTGTGGTAAAGAAGATTGAAATTTAATTGTTGGAATCTACAAAACTGAATTTTGATTTGTTAGACTTCCTGTAGAATCAAACATATGTTATCTATAACAGAAAATAGTAAGGTGGTATTAACAGTTAGAATCTCTGTGTGAGCGCCCGCATGTGCGCACTTGGTGGTGCAACCTTGCGGGGGGAGGTGGAGGATCGGAACAACTGAATTGTGCATAATGAACTACTTGTTTTCTTTTCCCTATAAAGATGCTTCTTTTGAAGATAAGGATAATGATTAAGTTCTCCTTCATTCCTAGTTTAATGGCAAAGGAGGAAAGAGTAAAGGATCTCACTATGATCTGTTCTGTTTCTTTAGATGTTCGTCTTGAAATTGTTTTACGTTTGTGGGTATTATTCAACTGCGAAGCCTATGAACCAAATGTTTGCTATTCCAACACACCAAGGTAGTAAAAGCAATCACCTAAACCAAAGTGTTAATTTTATCTTACATTCAATAGGCTGTAACAGTTTAGTCACCTCATTCCATGGTTTTCCGTCACTGTTGTTTCATTATTTTCCCATCCATAAAGTTGATCAAGTACTGAGAGAATCGCGTTAGCGTGATTTTACCAAAATATGATACTTTTGAAGTGTCCATAAGTGCATAGTCGTCATCCTTTATCAATATCTGCCTACACACTCACATGATGAGTATTCCCTCTTCTTGACTGGTATGCTTTACTTTGTAACTTCCTCCTTCCACTAAAATCTCCGGAGGTCTGTCCAATTCCACATGCCAGAACTATTTCCATCTCTTATGACCCGATACTCATTGACATCATAAGGGTTTGTTTGTTATATTCTACTAGTGTTGTTCCTTGTCATTCCTCCTCATATTGTTGTAAATTAATAATTAGATTCTGACATCAAACTCTTTGTTGTAGTTTTTCTTTGTGGTGGAAAAACTGAACTGTCTGATAAATGCATTTCAGTGATCTTTCTAATCAACTTTGTGACTAGTTCTTGTGGAACCACAAATTCCTATCTTTCAGTAATCAGAACACCTTGTTAGACAAGGACCTTGATAGGATATGAACTTACGTCTAGTAGAATTCGTGAAAGTATTAAAGACTACAAACTTAGACAGGACACCATTATCTTATCGCGGTCCTAATTTTCTGAAGTTAGTTCTTTTGTGTTCCAAGGAATAAGTTTTTTGTGTGATAACATTAAAATTCTTTTCACTCTTGTTCTTTTACATATTCCACTTGGTTTCATGTTTCTCCAATATGGTAAAATTACTCAGAAACTCCCACCCTTTCCCATACAGCTCTTTTATAAAGTTGTAGGACTGCTAGTTATTTTGTGACCCTTTTTAACATTTGAAGTTCTTTTTCCAGGACTTGTGAAATATGCAATTCTCTCGCACGCAATGTCATTGGTCCAAATGATGTTGAATCAGCACAGCAAGCGAATGAATCAAGCGCAGTGGCTACAAGTGCAGCATCTGCACCAGTATCAGCAACTTCAGAAGCTCGAACTTGTTTGAATGGTCATCGATTCTTGAATTTCCTCTTAGCTTGTATGGTATTCGCGTTTGTCATCTCTTGGCTCTTCCACTTTAACATCCCATCATAGGGTAGTGTTGGAAAGAGTTCATGTGCCATGAAATTCGAAGGTAACACGTATTTACGACTAGCTTTGGGAATATATCTACTTACAGAGCAATGTTTCATCTGTCTACTACACCTAGATTTAGAGATCAATTTGTAAGTTGTGTATGGTCTATTTATAAACTAATATTGCCCTTTGATTTCACGAAAATGCCAACAGTTGTTTTAGTTTGTTATGTTACAGTAACACATATCTCTAGTTCTGTTTTTTCAAGTAAACATTTTGATATGATGTGCTTCAAATATAGTCTTTAAACAAATTGAGAGGTTGATATATTGCAATGCGTATAATTTAAATTCATACTATACAATATTAAGATATCTAACATGTTGGGGACAACAAATAGTCATAAATATAATTACCTTCAATAGATATCATTGCAAAGACATGAATTACATATCATCATTGAAACAAAACAACAAATAACAAAATTGATATTTGTTGTTTTGTTTCAAAGATGATGTGTAATTTATGTACTTTGCAATGATATCTATTGACAGGAATGATATGATCAATGCATTTGATATAAGAGAAAAGATTGCCAGTGAAGAAATACGTTTGTTAGACCAAATGAATGAGGCTAGAGATATGGATTGGTGGGAGTTCATAGACCGATTCAGTATAGATGATACAATGAGGTTTGAAGCTTGGTTAACTTCCGGTGAATAACGTCATTGTATCGAATCGGTCTATGAACTCCCACCAACCCTCATTTATTTGGTCTGACAAGCGTATTTTTTATTGGCAATTTTTTCGATTATATCAAATTCCTTAATCATATCATCATATTGGCTGACTTTATTAGTGCTTCTACAGCAACAAGTTGTTCACCTGCACTTAATTCTGTTATAAAATTTATAAATATTCGATGACTGCATTAATTTTCTGAGGAATACGATATACCTGTCGATGAAGAAATAACAATTTCAAGATCGACATCACATTCTCTAACAAGTTCATAAACTTTTTTGTATAAGTCAGAACTTCGTTTAGAGAATGAGGAGTATCGAGTATCTTCATTATCTATTTTCGCCAATGAAATTTTTTAGAGTCCTGCTGATTTCTTCTGCTCCATGCTAGAATATAATAAAAAATTATTGATCAATTATTTTAAAAAATATGTGTAAAATGAATGAAATATCATGAGTATTTATATACATAAATTTCAGCTTGGTCATTAAATTACTAGCCAAATATCGCAATAAATGCAATCTTTTCTTCATATTGAAAGTTATAATAGGAAAATTATATTTAATTTTATATTCAAAATCTAATTTTATGGTAACATAAATAAATTTAAAATTTAAGTTAAAATAGGTAAGTTGACTAATATACTAGATGTCAGTTATGAGTAATTAATTATTGTGAATTGTCTAGAGTTGTCAAAATGGGCTGACCCAACCCAACCCAACTCAATCTAACGGGCTAGAAAGTTAAATGGGTTAGGAGTTAGGACGGGCTGATCCTTTTAATTAAAGGACCTATAAAATAACAGCTAAACCCAGCCCTAAGCACGACATGAGTTTGGACGAGTCAACCCTTCAACAAAAAAATGAATAACATTGGTGTCTTAGAAAGAGTATCTAACAGTATGGAACTTTGATGTTTGATGAACACGACACGATTACATACAAAAATTCATTTATGATTACACACTTCAGTGAATACTTACAAAAATACATAATAGTCAACATAATAGCCAAGATACAACATCATAAGATTCATTCAAGCAAAAAATATTACATAATCACTTTTTTCATAAACAAGACAACAAAAGGGAAATGAAAAATTAGACATAAAAACAAACTTGATTTTAGTGGGCTAATAGCCCTAAAATGTAAAAGATTTGCAAATGAGTTAGACTTTATTTTATATTTTAAAAATATTTATTGACAAACTCTTTACAAATAAAACACTACTGAAATATATATAATAAATATTTTTAACATTCATAGCCCACGGGTTGGACTCTAAGGCAGGGCCTACGAGGCTAGCTAGCCAAAAGAGGTTGGGCTAAAAAGCCTCATTCCTAAATGAGCCAAAAAAAATTAGGCCCAACACCACTTAATTTAAGGTTTGGGTTGGGCCGACTTAACGAGCCAAGCCCATTTTGATAGCTCTAATTGTCACGCTTCGAGACTACTCCCTAAACGCAACACGATATTTAGAGCTATAGGTGAGCCCAAGCTAACTTCATGACATGACACTGATTAACATAAATCAATAGAGAATTTGGAATACAAACGCAAAAGCTAAATCTGAAATATGAGTATAAATTCCATAATAATAAGATAGACTAATATCTGGAAGAAATAACATTAGTGAAATCTATATCTAACTATCTAAAAGCCTTTACTAATATGAGTTACTAGGACAAACCCCTAGCTAACTCCAATTATCTGAAAATTGAAAGAAACGACTGAAAAGAAAGATAAGAGTTGTCCTCAAACTGATGAGGACTCACTAATATTGTTGCTCACTGATCAAAAGTAATACTAACTGTGAACTGGATACTCAGTGTCAAAACCTATATTATCAAACAATATAGCAAAAAGTATGTTGTTAGTACTTTAAATGAACTAAGTATGTAAGATAATACATGACAAATATAACTTAACGTGATGAATCTATAAAACATGTTGATGCATGACCACATAAAATAAATTTATACTGAACTGAAATACATAAGTACTACAAGATAATGCAATAACTGAAAGTCTGATTATGAGAGATACTAACACCGACATAATCTATGTGCGCTACTCCTTGAAGTTCAATGTGCTTTCCCATACCAAAAAGAGGGTGTCCAATACTTCCCAAGATAAGGGACCTGAGCTGAGCTAATGTGGATTCACTAAGCTAAAATCTATAAAGACTAATTCTATGATGACATGTAATTTTTGAATTTAGGAATTATTATTAAAGGTCCACAGACGTCGATCAAAATCTTCCATCCCTAAAGCCGCTCGGTGCTAAGTATAACTCTCATGGAAACATGCATATAAACTAGAAGCAGTGATAATCTAATCATACTGGTAAAAATTGAGTAACTTATAGATCTTAATAACTGAAAATAATTTGAGAGATACTTTATTTGAAAGCATTGAAATCATGATAATATAATCATCTGCGGCATACATTTGAAACAACATAATTCTAAATCATGAAAATACTTGTATGCTATGGATTTATGAAAATATCATTGAAGACATGAAATAATGTTAATCATGAAGAAGAACTGAAATTCATCAAGATTCAATGAAGATCATAAAAATCCTAGGTTTGTAGATCATAAACTTGAAAGATTGAAGATTTTTTTTTTGGGATTTAATGAGCAAAGGAATATCCATTGATGAAATTTCACATACTTGAAGTAGAAACCCTAAATTGAATCTTGAAAAGAAGGCTAAGCTAAGATCCATTGTTCTTGCCTTAAGAGAAAAGAAATTGTTTTTGGGGAAGTTATGAGTGCAAGTGAGAGTTAGACTGATAAGAATCTCTTAATCTCATTTAGAATAGGTCAAAACGACGTAGTATAGAAATTAAAAGAGTAGCAAAAGACTAAAACGACCCTCATTAAAAATTGTCGGAGGTCATCCACAAGAGCATCTACAGACCGTAATTCCTTCTGCAAATTATAGATCCCCACTCGTAGAAGATATGCTGAAATATTGAGTTTATGATTTTTCAAACTACGAATCCAAATCACGACTCGTAGTTCAATATATAATCCATATTGTCTAATCTTAAAAGGAATATACTGAAATGCATAGTCTCTGAGGTTTGGCCTACAAAACCCTTTACTATGGACCGTAGTTTCAAATATGACTCTTATATAGGCTTTGTAAAAGTCAGTGATATTATTGAGCTCTGAAGTTTTAGGACTTTGGTTTGTGAGATCTCTCACGATTCAAATCATCTACGATCCGTAAAATGTTTTCGTCCTGATCAAGTCACTTTTTCAAGTTTCTAAAGTTATTCTACCACTCGTGTCTACAACCCATAAACGGGTTTACTAGCTATAAACTCAACTCGTAAATTCCAGACTTACATTCTTGTTTCTGTAGTCTCACCTACGAAACTCATCTATGACTCGTGGTTTCATTTATGACCCATAAATAATGTTTATAGAATTTAAAAAAAAATGCATATCTATACTTTTTGAATTGTACAACCTTTGATCTAAACAAGGAACTTAGGGGTGTCACAATATCTCTCCATTGAAAACATTCGTCCCAGAATGGAGTCTAACTAGGTTGAAAATAGTTAAGAAAGATCTGCAATCCAATACCAAAAGCTGAACACTGAAAATTAATGAGTGACTGACTCCCAACTAAAACATGAAGATTAAGTTGATTTTATAAACATTTATGCATACTAAGACATGAAAATAAGTGAAAAACATAAATCTGAAAAGAAATACCACAAAGGAACTATTACCTCACATTGAAAGTGAATCAGAAGGGAAAAAATGGGGGTACTTAGTCATCTTATATGTTTAGATTTCCTAATTAACACCTTCGACTAATTGATTCCTCCAAAGAACTTTCATTGAATTGACTTATTTATTTCTCAACTTACGAACCTGACAGACAAGAATATGAACTGGACCTCTTTGTAAGAGAGACTTTTATTCACATTGACACTCTCTAAAGACACAACTGAAGTCGGATCACCAATGCACTTCATCAATAAGAGGACAGAAAACACTGGACGCACTGATGCTAAAATCTGAAGACAATCCAACTCATAAGCCACATTATCAAAATGCCTCATAATTTGGTAATGACCTACATAACGGGAACTAAACTTTCCTTTCTTTTCAAACTTAATCACCCCTTTTATAGGTGAAAGCTTCAGACAAACCTAAACACTTATTCCAGATTTAAGCTCTCTTCTCCTTACATCAACATAAAGATTTTTTCTACTTTGGATTGTCTTCAACCTATCTCTAATAGGTCAAACTTTCTCAATGGCCTCATGTACTGACTCGATCGGGCAATATCAAAGCTACTTTACCAACTTAAACCCAACCTATATGAGATCTACATCTCCTATTTGTGGGATTATTTTTTCTTTTAATAACCTAAATTACCGCCTCATTAATTAAGTTAAGAATCTAATTTGTATAAACAATAAATTTCCAGAGATATACAATAGCTATTGAAACTATAAGTACACTAAGTAGTTAGACAAACTGTAGCTAGAGAGGCTCATTATGTTTTCCTAAAGACAATAAGAAGATTATTAAAAAATATAAAAAAAATTTTTGTATAAAAATAAAAATACACACATGGGACATACATGTTTGTACAAACACATCCAACTTGAGTGGTTGAAAGTGCCATGACGATACATTTGACACCCTATAATTTATAGTATAAATTTACACGTGTATCCTTATTTTCGGTAGTACTTAGTTTTTTTTTTTACAAAATTAATACAAAATAATTAAATAATATGAGAAAATTGCAACGAAAGATTTTTATTTTTTAAAACTCTTCAATACTAAGTATTTTCTCTATTTTAATTTATTTATCTTACTTTTTCTTTTAGTTCATTTAAACAATAATGTCTCTTTCTTTGAAAAAATCTTTAATTTCAAGTTTCTATTCTCTTCGTACCATATTAATTGTCCACATTATAAAAAATAATTGTCTCAAATTACGTATCAATTTACAAAATCAAAATATTAACACATTAATTACATTTTTTCCCATTTACATCTTACTATTAATTCTTTTTAAAAGTGTATTCAAGTTTCTAAAGTTCTCAAAATAAATTATTAAGGTGTAAACTAGTAAAACTATATTTCTTATTATAATTTATTACTTATTTAAAATCATAATATAATAACATATTTTGATATATTCTATATACAAAAAAAAATAATCAAAGAAATAAATTGACAGTGAAGAAATATTTATTATTATTTGGAGAAATAAGTACACATTAGTTTAACACTTTAACCTCAAAACTCAAAACCCTCACAGTTCTCTTTCTCTTCTTTGCGCCTCTCATTCTTGGATTCACTTTCTGGGGTTTTACCTAATTTCCATTCTTGAAAGGGTATGTAAAGTTCAAATCTTTTTTGGGTTTTCAGTTTATATATGTATGTATCTAATCTCTCTTTACTCTTACAGTTATAATGGCTGGTGTTCCTTCTGACCTTGAAAAAGAACAGGTTTTTTTTATTAACTATATGCTATTTATTGCTTCTGTCTTAATGGGGATTTGTTTTTGATCTATTAGTGTTCTTTTGAAACTAAAGTCTTGATTTTTATTTGGGTGAGAGCAGATATTCTCTATGGCAGAGAAAGAGATGGAGTATAGAGTGGAGATGTTTAACAAGTAGGTATCGTTTAGCTTTCTTGAATGTTTGGAAGTATACTCATTTGCTTGACTTTGCTGAAACTAGCTAATTGTGTAAAGGATGATTAGTCCATGTGTGGTATTGGTACATTGAAATAAGTAATAACAACAACATACTTGGTGTAATCTCACAAGTTGGGTCTAGGAAGGTTGGTGTGTATGCAGCTTTACCCAACCTTGAGAAGGTAGAGAGTTTGTTTTCATTAGACCTTAGTTCAAGTAAAACATATAAAAAATTAAGTATGTAAAACAAATACTGTTGTGAAGTAGTGAAGAATCCATGCTTAAAACAATGAGAAGGCAATGGTAGGAACAACAAATAATATTACCCTAAGCCAAATGAGATAATAAAATCGAAGAAAAAGATTGGAGAGTAATAAAAAAAATACTAATAAGGAAACTAGAAACTAGACAATGCTCGATTACCTACTAACCTTCTATCATAATACTCTACCTCCAAATCTTCCTATCTAGGGCCGAGTCCTAGTAAGCTGAAGGTGTGTAATGTCTTGTCTAATCATTTCACCCCACAACTTAAATAAGTAAGTACCTGACAATTATATGCTAATTCTTTGATGTACACAACCTTTTACTACTAATATGTGTGTTGGGAACTGGGATTTATGGTGCCTGTCCTTTTGAACATCAAATTTTCCAGATATAAAGTTAGTGAGGAAGACCTGCTGTGAATGTGTAAACCTTCTTAAACTAGTTAGAGAGGGGAAAACTTTGCTTATTAATTTGTAAGTATTATATACAGTTTTCACATGTGAGTTGTGACCTAATTCTTTTTCTTGGGACAAGTACACAAAAATACTTTGTTGACGGATGGTGAGAGCTATGCTGTTTCCACAACACCTTTTGAGGGACTTGATTGGGGAATGCTTATACATCTAAAGGCCTAAATTAAACAAAGAGAAGTGCATTCATGAGGCGGTTTACATAATTTGACATTGTAATCAAGTCCCTCAAAAGGTGCCGTAGGAACATTAGAAATGCTAGTTTATAATATATGCTACAAAATTCTTAACATGATGTTTGGAAGTAATTTTTGTCTCCGCATATAGGTAGTGTTATCTGTTTTCTAGTTTTTGTCTTGATTTGCTGGGCTGTAGTTCATATTTCTCATCCTGTCTACTTCTCTAATTTTTTGCCTGCTCTTTTTTCCTTTTAAAACTATAATTCAGGCTTACGCATACATGCTTCAAAAAATGCGTCGAGAACAAGTATGTTACTCATTCTTCTTATGCTTCTGGCCTAATATGAGTTTTGTGCATCATTTTCTCAAGATTTAGTTTCTTGGCTGACAATGCATTTGTAAATGGCTTTACAGGTACAAGGACTCGGAGTTGAACATGGGTGAAAATAGTTGTATTGACCGATGTGTTTCAAAGTACTGGCAGGTAAACCATGGCTGTGCATTCTCACTTCACTAAATCTTGGAGTTAACCTGGTATACGTAATAAATACACATATATTTACTTTCAAGTAGTAAAATTATGTTGGTTGCATTAGCCATATCATCTTACTTTGTCTAATGGAAATGGGTTAGCCTTTTCTGAACAGATTGAGTAGTTATACTAACTTTTAAGAGATGAGGAATCTTTCCTACTGACAAAATCCTGTGACCTTTGGTAGTTCTTTGGTTTAATCATAATAGTTCTTTTCCCTTCTCTTCATTTCACATATTAGGTTGATGCGTGAAAGATATATTTTAACCAAATTACTTTAATAGAATAGATGACCCACTGCTTAAAGTGGATTAATAGCCTGGGTGGCCAAGTATTTGGGACTTGGGAGACCAGAAGTGCCTGTTTTTAGAAAGTGAAGTGTATGGCAAGCTTTTAGGAGAAAATCAGTGCTTTTGATGAGTAGCATTAGCTGCTTTTCAGAAGATAAACAATTTGGGAACCTAGTTCATGAAGGTGAAGTGAGGGATTTCAATGCTTATATAACTTACTACCATGGCTGAATGGAAAGTAGTTGGCAGGTGGTACACTTGGTCAAATGGCCTGGATATATAGTAGGATTGACAGGGACCTGTGTATCCAAGTTGACTCATAACTTTTGCCCAAATGAAGTAGTGGTGATGGACCCAGGGTCCTGTGACCACACACCATTAATAATCACCTTTGACTAAGATAAAACATGACCCTAAACCATTTAGGTTTTTCAATTGCTTAGCTAACCTCAAAGACTTCTTCCTACTGTCAAAGATGCTTGTGATACTCCAACCAGGTTTGATTATAAGGGGGCTGGCTATATGGTAGAAATTGAAGCTGGTGAAACAAGGTCTAAAACACCTTGATCAGAAGGAATTCAATAATGTGGATGTCAGAGTCAACAATGCATACAAAGACTAGCTGATACCAAGCACAAACGAGGGACCACAACCATTTATCTGAACTGTTTAATGAAGAAAATTCACAAAATTGAGTTGGAGAAGTGTAGTGTAGTGGAGGAAAGCATATTAAAACAGAAGTCCGGGACTAAATGGCTGCAACTTGGTGATGATAGCACTGCATATTTCTTTGCCACCTTTAAATGCGGACAAGTCCAGAATAGAATTATATGCCTTGTATATAGCCAAAGTCAGATCCTGCAACTTCCAAATGAATTTGAAGGTGAGACAATGAGAATCTACAAAGATCCAAACATCATGTAAAATGGAAGTTGCAAATCTTGAGGGCAACAATCAGATTTGATTGCCCCTGTCCCAAGGTGTATAAGGCCCTGATGAGTATTGATCATCAGAAGGCCTCTGGTTGTGATGGTTTTAGTGCCCACTTCTTCAAAAAAGCATGATCCATCATTAGGGAGGAGGTAAATCGGGCAGTAATAAGTTTCTTTGATCATGGTGACATGCAAAGACCTATACTGCATTATTTTTTCAAAAAATTAAGAAACAGAGATTTAGACAGATTCATGACCCAATATATGCCAAAAGTTGCTCTGTTACTCTTGCTACCAGTCAAGTCTACAGTAGATGCATAATATTTCTTTGCCGTGTGAAAATTTTCTAGTACGCCAGCACCTGTTAAAGCCGTGACGTGAGTGATTATTTTATGGCTATTGTCAGAAAATGCATGCAATGGGGCATTGCTATCGGCGAAGCAAGTTCTTCATAAAATCAGAAAATTAACATGCAATCCAAAACACCCTTATTCTTTAACCATCAGCCAGTTGGTCCATGAGATCACCAAAGTAATATGACTCTTAATCCAAAATATTGAAGCAGATATCAGAAATCCTTTCCATTTTTCATGTGTAGGAAACTTTTTGAAGGTATTTGCAAGCAAAAGTACTTCCTAGGTTAACCATTTACCCAGTATCAGCATTTTCATCCTCTTCCACAATAGAATCATTGCCTGACCCGTTCATCAGTTGGCTCACTTTGCTTCGCACCATAGCTGCCACCATCCAAGCTCCCTTCATATCAGCCCCTCCTCTCCCTTACCGATCCAACATCACTCTCTCCTCATCCCACCCAGCCAGCGCAAGCCTCCCTCTTCTGTCCAAACTTGCCACCACCTTCACCGTCTCCCGTTCTCCATTCAAACAGCCACCCCTTCACAGCTAGTCACTCCCATATCCCACCCCACCAACCCTTCCCTAGAGCCCCCAACATACCCCCCTTCCACTTCATCCAGGCTCCAGCACCCATTCATTCTCCATCTCACTCCCCTGTATTCTGCCTCCTCTACTTGGTCCCCCTCTTTCCTGTTACCAATCCTCCCTCCCCACCCTAAAAGTTCCTACTGTTACCATCCTTCCTTCTTCCTTCTCTGAATTATTTGTGGATCCAATCCACATTTGTCTTAACTATCATATTGAAAGACTTGTCGAGTTAGCTTCAAAAATTGGCTCCCTCAACTTCTGTAATCAAAGAGGCAGAGGTCTTAGGCATTTCTCTAACTAGAAGAAAGATACATTTTGTTCAATAAACTAGGTCCAAGTAACTGTCTCAAAAAACCCACTTGTTCTGATATTTTTGTGCCTAAGCAAGTTTGGGCCCCAAGAAGTTTTGAAGCTTATATTTGAGGTTGAAATTAATGTGAAAAACAAATCCACTCTGAGCCCCGAGTCAGCATAACAAGAAAATATCTAGAGAATCAGATTGAAATCCAAAAAATTATCCTCTCATCTTCTCCCTATTTCTGCACATTGATGGCTTTTTTAAAACATCCAGCTATCATGTCGATATTAATTTCTAGTTAACTTCTGAGTAAGCATAGTAACGTGCTCTGACAACTTCCCTTATACATACTGCTGTTTTAAGTGTCCCGCTCCCTGCTTCACCAAAATTCACTCAAGATTTTAGTGAAAATGAGGTGGTGATAATTTTCTCAAGCAGAGGGTCTAGCGGAAACCACCTCTCTAGCCACAAAGGTAGGGGTAAGCTCTATGTACACCCTACCTCTCCAGACCCCACTTATGGGATTATACTGGGTATGTTAGTATTGTTGTTGAGGTGGTGATAATCTTGATATTTATTAAATTTCGCCCATCTTATTACTGCCAGACAAATTTAGGTAGTCACCAAAGTGTGGTAGTTGCATCAATACTTAATACTGGTTGGTATCTATGCTCCTGGAACTTCAAGCTATTTAGTTGAGGTTGTTATACTTCTTTTTTCTTCAAGATCCAACTATAACTAAGCACACCATCTGAATATTTTCTGCAGGTGACTAACCTAGTGGGGACGCTTCTTGGGAACACTCGACCCATGTAACATTTTCCCATTGTCTACTTCGTGGTGTTGGAATAATCTATCAGGCAGAACAGCAAGGAAGAAATTGATAATCCTTTTCTTTATACTGCGAAGATGTTGCCTCTTTGAACAAATTTTACGATATTTAGAAGTATATTTCAATTTTACTCCTTGACAGTAAAGATGATCTGAACCAATGTGTAATGGCTATTGATGATTTTTTGTGATACAATAGGAAAATTTCAGCTTCTGGCCAAAATGTTAGATTTTGATGTTGCAAGAATGAATTTCACAGTTTTTGGTCATTACTTTTACTTGATGCAGAAAATCAGTGTCCATGGTTTAGTATGTTGCTATGTTTTCGTTCTAGTTCCATATTTGTTGTTCTCAATACGTAGTATACATGTCTTTGACAACTGTTTGTGGTGGTAAACTATCAAATTTGATAAAGGACTTGGTGTTAGAGTTGTGAGCATGTCTCTATAATAAGCTATGTACCCAAATCAAATCATATTTGGTCTTTGTGCAAGGTAAATCCACAACAAAGTTCATATTTATCATCTTTCACTTCCATTGTGGAATTTCAAGCCTAACTACTCAGTCGATGATGTTCTGTTTGAGCTTCTTGTATGGATGGATACATTTGCCTTTTTGTTAATTGTTTTTGCGCTGTATCCATTATACCCATTTGGTCATGGATTAAGAGGTGCATATAGCATTTGACTTTGAATGGCTATTCAGTTGTACATATTGTAGATGATCATCAGTAGAATTCTATTAAGTTGTTATTCAACCAAAACCAAAAAGGAACTTTTTTTCTAGATTTGGTGTTCACCCAAAGAAAGAGCTTACTATCTACTACACATTTACCAAAACCATCTCATCAACTCCACTTCTTATTAAGTAGTAACAGAACTTGCATATAGTATTCAAGCCTTCACTCTTTCCTCACATCTACTCAATTCTTGATTTGTTTCTTCTCCTAAGAATAAAAATGACTAAACTTTACCAACTCACCTTTAAGACAATGCAAGCCACCTTCTCTGCATTTGTCTGCTAGCTTTCACAGTTAGCTCTGCCTACTCAGCAAGAATCCTTGATGAGGTAACCTCATGGTCTGACTCATCAGAGACGGATGAGCCTGATGTGGCTCCAGTGGTGGCTCCGATTGCCAAGTGGTGAATCACCAGCTACCATCACTGCTCCTGATTCGGACATGGTGCCTGTTGCTAATCCTTCCATTCCTGCTGCAATAGTAACTCCTCCAGCTGATATACCGACTGAACCTGAACCAGATTCGGCCCCTGCTGCCTCAGTAGCCCCTCCTGCTGACATAACAAATACTGGGCAGCCCCTGTCAATGATGCAGCGCCAGTAGCTACACCAGCAGGGGCCACTGCAACATCAGGTGGAGTTGCAGCAGTTGCTAACTCTGGTGCCACAGAGGCTAATCCTGTTGCAGACCACTCCATGCTCTCCTTCTTCATGCATGACATTCTTGGTGGTTTGCGCCCTTCAGGAAGAGTGGTCACCGGGATTATAGCCAATTCTGATGCCAACAATTTGCCTTTCTCCAAGCCCATTAATCAAATTTTCCCAATCAGTGGTGGAGTCCCTGTGAACAATATTATCAACGTCGTCAACAACAACTTTCCATACCTTGTAGGCCTCAATGGTCAACAAGCAAGCTAGCTAACACACTCCTCCAAAACAGTGGCAATAACAACATACTAAATAGTGGGAACAACCAACCTTTTGTAACAGCAGGGCAGCTTCCTTCTGGCATATCCCTTCAGCAGCTCATGTTTGGCTCCATTACTGTAAGTTGACAATGAAATAACCGAGGGGTATGAACTGGGATCGGCTATTCTTGGTAGGGCACAGGATTTTACTTGACAAGCTCTTCGGTTGGCACCAGCCATACTTTAGCCTTGACAGCACTTTTTCATAAATTTCACGATGACCTTCGTTTCTAATGGTTTGTGCACAAAAAATTCTTTATACTGTACAACAGCAGAAGAATAGTAGTTAAAAAGACTCAAACAGAAACTCCTACTCAGTGATAACTTGTTCTCTGCTCTCTGCCTTTGATATGAATTCTTGCCATAATCACATTGATATTCAATGATGAAAGCTGAATTCCATTAATTTCAAATGAACAATAAAGAATAGAATGTTCAACTGAGGATAAGAGATAATCTTTCACCAAATGTCAAAAACTACTTCCAAAATGGGAAGAACAAAACTTGAATATTAACATTCAACAACCAATTGTGTTCATGAACCCTTTAGGTGTTGCTTTTGTAGATAAATACAAGAAACTCAATACAATAAAAATCAAAGAAATGCAAATCTATACAGTTTCAGTTTTTGTTCCTTTTCGCTTCCAACTTTGTAGCTTCTTTAAGAGCTTCTTGAGCATCATTCTCAATCCCAAGCACAAAGAGTACAGCAGCCTGTAGGTAAAAGGCAGTTGGCCATTCGGGGAAAACCACCTGAGCTTGCATTGCATCCCCTAGAGCTTCTTGTGGCAAGTCGCTCATCAGATAACACAAGCAACGCCTGGCATATACGGTTGGTGATACCATGGTCCCTCCATCAATGAACTATATATTA
The DNA here is from genome assembly GCF_019186545.1 of Solanum stenotomum. Lineage (NCBI taxonomy): Eukaryota > Viridiplantae > Streptophyta > Magnoliopsida > Solanales > Solanaceae > Solanum > Solanum stenotomum. The sequence continues at coordinate 56,744,054 of NC_064288.1, forward strand.
AACAGAAATAGCATGTAAGTCTGCCTTGTCTTGTTCAAATAGCTGAATACTTAAAGAGACATATTTCATTTTGAGCTTTTACTGAACATCAAGAGGAATTTAATGAGGTCTTCCTGTAACTGTTTTACAACTATGATAAAAGCATCCGTTTTTTAGCCATTAAGATAAACAAACATATTTGCGATGGTCAAACCTGTGTGTAGCAGTCAATAGCAGTAATGAAATCCTTGGCTCGGAAAGCAGCATCACCATGCTTCTTAGAATTCAAGGTTTCCTGCATCTGATTTGTCCACATTTGGAATGAAAGCTGCAATGGAATCACACAATTGCAAAATCAAGATCAAGTCATACCAATATAAAATAGACATGATTTATTTGTGGGGCAATTGAGATATGAAGATGAAAACACATATAACAAACAAACAGTATAATACTGAACTTGTAAATTATCACAAAATGTTAAGATATCTTATATTGGCTTATTATAATCCTTTTGTTTGACAATCAACAGACAGAAGATCTAAAACTTTTACTATCATATCTAAAAGGATACCACATGGGCTTAGATGATGACACCAGGTAGGCCCTTTGCTATTTGATGGAAAAAGAAACAGAATAAGTAAATTTAAAAGGCAAAACATAGTGGACTCTCTTTTTGGTAATTATTAGAGGAACAAAAGCATGATACTAAAGTTGGATCATTAACCTCTTACTTACCTCTCTCAATGAGGCATTATTCTCTTAGATCTTCTTTTGGGCAGGAGGGAGGAGAAGGTAAATTTTCTGCATCTAAAATTAACCTTTTAAAACTGGTTCCTTATCAAGATTACCATGATAAGAAACTATTACGGAAATATTCCCCCCGTTTCAATTTGTTTGACAGGTTTTGACTTGGCACGGAGTTTAAGAGAATTAAGAAGACTTTTGAATCTTGTAGTCTTAAACTAAAGATGTGTAGAATGTACCAAAATGTCTTTTAATCTTGCGGATTTAAACATATCACATGGAAAGTTGAAATTAAAGATTTCCCAGAAAAGGAAAAAAATCATTCTTGTCTTAAACGGACTAAAAAGGAGAGGGAGTAGAAAGATGTCATTCATCCAAGGTGCTAAAGAGGGGTTAATTGTATTAGGTTGTGAGAAGAATATCTAAGCCAGAAGACATCTTTTTTTATATTTTTGAGAAACAAAGATAATCAATACTGCTAATGAATAGTAAAATTGAGTAAAGAAAAGGAAGACCTCATTGGCAATTCCTTCATCATCCTTGTATCCACTCTTTTCCAATATTTCATGAAGGGCAGTAAGATCCTTTCTCAAGCATGCTTCACCCATTGGTGTCAATAATAATGGCTGAGGTGGGGTTGCAGTTCCATGTGGAATTCCCAACAAAACATGTGACAGCACCTGGATTATATCAATGGCAAACATGGGCTCCAAGCATTATATGAAACGAAATTAAGGAGAAACCAAGGTGATTCATCTGAGGAATACATAGCAATTAAAATATAATATGTTTCCTTCTTGTAAGTCAAATAATTCCACCAGGGTTTCGTTTCCATTGTTAACTAAATAGAAAATATGAGATAGCAAAAGACATAGGATATATCCACACTATAGTAACAGAATCAACCTTACTAAAGTGTGTTCCGAGACAACGAAATAACAAAATGCAAAAAGGAGGTATTCATCTGTAAGGTATTGATCAATTTTTTATCTCACAAATGAAAGAAGGTAAGTAGTAGTTCTTTAAATGTTTCCGTTATCTGTAAGCAAGTCAAGGGGCACAGTATGACTCTGTTTCTTTCTGAAGAGACATAAGTGAAGTGACGAGAGATTTTGCATTTGGCCTCTCACGTGCCTCATACTGTAAACAGCGAGTGGCTAGCCGAACAAGCTCACTTCCATCATCATTTGAAAAATGACCCTCCAAACAAGAATCCATAAGCATCAAAAAATTCTTCCCCCGAATTAGATCAAGTGCCTACAAGAAGGTAAAGAAACAGTGCTCTTCAAGTTTAGGAATTCGAGTAATAGAGTCGATAAACAAAGTTCAATTTATACAGGATTTCATATAGTGCACATCCTTAGGTCCAAGAGAATCTTTAGCAACTTACATGGCTTGGAGGAATATGCTTTCCACTCAAAAGATCTAGCAACATTGTTCCAAAGCTGTAAACTACACTTTCAGGGGTCACTCTTCCTGGCAATCATAAACACGTTTCAACTTTCACTTTAGCTGAATTAAGGGAAAGACAGTAGCATAATACTAAAAGAAATGCCTGAACTTATTTGTAAATTATTTAGCTTTGCGGTAAACAACAAAATTCCATCTCACAACACTTTGGATTGAGAAAATAATCATATTTGACCTGTTTTCAAGTACTCGGGCGGAGTGAAAGCCAAGTTTGTACTATAACTCTTCCCGTCTCTACTGTTCTTCATCAAGCCAAAGCAAGAGAGTCTAGGATTACCATCCTGTGAAAACGCTAACCAATGTAAGACGCACTACACCTAACACAACCTAGTTATAACAAAAACTGCAGTAGAATCAATATTTACCTGATCAAATAAGACTCTATAAGCATTAAGATCGTGATACAATGCCCGACCTTTGCTACTGCAGTAGTCCAAAGCTTGCGATAGATAAAAAGCAACCCTCAACCTCATCGCCCATTTCATAGGTTGATTCTCTCCTAGTTCCATTTCAAAGCATTTCAAATATCAGCATGGACCACAGACTCAAATAAATTCCATTGGAGTTGGTAAAAGCAAACACAATTGACACAAAATAACAGTCAATCTGCCTTCAACAACAAATAAGTTATGCTTATATCACTTCCCTCAGACTTCTAAATCGTGGACTTAACTATGATCTAGATCACAACAAATCCCATCACAACATAAAGTTCCTATAATTCTCATTTCTGAGTTACAAAATTCTGGCAATGGGGATTGGACTCACAGTGAAACAAATGCTTAGCAAGGGTCTCATTAGGCATGAACTCAGCCACCAGCAATTTTTCCTCCCCTTCACAGCAACATCCTATTAGATTCGCCAATCGTTCGCTCCTCAGATTCCCCACAGCTCTAGCCTCATCCTTTACAACACATAAACATTGTCCAAAGTATATACAAAACCAATTCATTCATACACAAGAAAAGGTTACAAATTGGGACAATTGAGCAATAGAGTTATATCAAAACTAACCAAGAATTGACGAGAATCAGGCCAAGCAGACCTATTAAAGCGTTTAACAGCAACCCAACGACCATTCTCAAGCAACCCTTTATAAACTACATTTGGAGCTTTCTCTCCATGCTCAGACACAATGTTTTCAGAAGAAAATCCATTGGTAGCCATCTTCAGCTCATCAAGACTAAACTCAGTAAACACTGGAAAGGCATTTTTCTCATTTTTACCTCCATTCTCTGCCAACAAAGTAAAAAATCTCATCTCAACATTCAAAGAACTACATAAAACACACACACACACAAAGTCAATAGAAATATGACAAGCAAGAAAATAAATACCCAGATCAGATGAATCAAGAAGGGATGGTTTGAGATGAGAATGCCACCAACAAAAAGAGAATTTTGAACAACGAGCACCCATCTGACAGTGAAAATGAAAACAGCAAAAAACACAAGATTTCTTGAAAAAGGAGGAACCTTTATGACTTTACTGTTTTTTTCAAGAAACAGAGACCCAATTTATAGTGATTCAAAGAAAAGATGTTTCTTTTCTTATTAAGCTTTTGCACTTCTCTTTTGGTGAGCAAGCAAACATGACAGAAGAGAAAAAGAAGGCGAATGGGAAGAAAGAAAAAGGAGAGACTTTTATAGCTACTGTTTTTTTTTTCTCTTGAGGGAACAAACAGTGACCCCAATTGTTGTTGGAATCCAAAGAAAGGATCTTTTTGCAGAAATTTACAGTACCCTTTTGATGATTCTGTTAGTGTTGTAATTTGAAGCCTTTTTAAGAGCATGCAGAAAGGAAGAAAAAGAAGACGGTATGTATATTAGGATTAGGCCAAACTCATCCTCAAAGGTTGACCAAGTTTTACGTAGTCACCTCAACTAGGCGATATTTATTTTAGACACATCGCTTAGTTAAAGTGTTTAAGTGAAATTTGTTATCAACTTTAGGTGGCCACCGATGAATTTGGCCTTAGTATTATAGCTAGTAGTATGTAGCAACGTGATTTGTGGTGCACTGGTGAAAGTGCTTCACCTTTAATCAGATGTCTTGAGTTCGAGCCCTGGGTATAGAGAACATCCTATTGGGAACGACACTCCCGAACGAGCCCTGCAATGCGCGATCCAAATTTAATTGAAGCTCTAATGTAGGCTTCGAACACCGAGTAAAAAACAAAAAAAACTAGTAGTATGTGGTTTGTTGGATGAAAATAAATTATGAGAGAAGAGCAACAGCCAAGCCAACACACAGTGTGTAGCTCTTTTTTCACTTTCATGTGTCTCTCTTTTGAGAGGAAGCCATGTGTGGTTGCTGCTAAAGAGAATTGACCTTTTTTACCTTTATAGATACTTTCTCGATTTGTTTGTTTGATTTTAATTTAATATAAAATTTTAAAAATATAATTTTTAATATTATGATTTCAAATTTAAAATATATTAAGATATTATTTAATTTTATAATTTTATAAATATTATATGAAAAGTTAAAATGAAAGAATTACTAAAAAAAAAGGAAGATTATTTAAATAGAAAGGAAACTAGAACAATTCCTTTCCTTTTTAATGATGATTTTTCTTTTTAATACTATTTAATTCCTACCTTTTAACAAGAGAGGTTTAAAATTACAAGATTAGAAAATATATTGATATATTTAATATATATTGATTTTTTTATTTATTTCATACTAAATTTTATTTGCACTGTTTTCTTGTTTCACATGAACCGAGAGACTTTTAGAAATAGTCTCTTTATATCTACGAGATAGTGATAAAATTTGGGTATATTCTAGTCTCTTCAAATATCACTTGTGAATATATTATTATTGTTGTTATTACTAAATTAAAATTAGATAAATAAATTAAAATGAAGGTATATAAATCTTCTCTCTTTCTTTTGTTTTTGTAATTATTTTTCTGGTTTAAAGTTTGAATTTACTCATCATTCCTCTTTTGTGAATCCCACTGTCACTACTCATGGCCCCCCACGTCCTCCCTTTTTCCACATAAATAGAGAAGATCTATGTACTACTCCTCCACCGTCCCATATTGCATGGCCCCTTTAGATATGTAATATAAAATTATAAATTAAAATATAAAATTAAAGTTTTATTTAGATATATCATTTAAATTTTATAAGTTTGTAATTTTTTTTAGAAATTGTGAAAATTTTCAAAATTTTACACAATCTTATCAAGTAAGTAAATTATGATTCATAAACAAGATATTAGAATATCATAAGGTGTATGTATATTTGCAATTATAAACTTTTAAATATACATAATTTTATAAGAATTCACTAGCCAACAATAGTAATAACTAGCTATTCTATAATATATTTTTTTCATATAGTTACGAACAATTAATGATACTAAGTCTTCGCTCAAAATATTAATGATTAAGACCTACTTAGATCAAATCGCAACATACCATTGTAATTTCACGTGAGTTGGGTCTGCGAATGGTAGAGTATGTACAGACCTTACCCCTGTCTTGAAAGGTAGATATATTATTTTCAATAAAGTTTTGATTCATGAAAAAACAATTCAAAGCATATTAAATAGGGGATGACAAAGTGGAGAAGCCATGAAAAATGCTATAGAGAGCATGACAAAGTAGTCTGGAAAATAAGTAGTAACTACAACATAATATTACGATAATCGAAATACAAGAAACAAAAGATAGTAACAGAAATTGAAGGATAAGAAACTACAAGAGTAATACTACGACTAACAATATATAATATAAGCAAAAATAAGACAGCGCTCGACTATTTACTAATATTCTATCATAATTTGTTTCCTTCATAATCTCCTATCTAAGGTCATATCCTCGGTAAGTTGAAATTATGTCATGCCCGGTCTAAGAACCTTTCCTCAATACTTATTAGCTCGCATCTAGCCCTCCTGAAGCCATCTATATTCATCCTCTCACACCTCCTCACTAGGACATTCGCTCCTCTCATCTTCACATATCTGAACCATTTCACGCTTTCTTTTCGTATCTTATACTCCACTAGAGACACTCCCATCTTGTCCCAAATATCTTCACTTCTGATATTATATTTTCTAGTATATCCACACATTCATCTCATAATCCTCATTTCTACAATTTTCATCTTTAGGATGTGAGAGTTCTTTACTAATCAACACTTTGCCTTATACAATATAGTTGGCGTAACCACCACTCTGTAAAACTTACCTTTAAGTTTTGGTGACACCTTCTTATCACATAAGACTCCTGAAGTGGGCCTTCATTTTATTCACCATGCATCAATTTGATGAGTGACATCATCGTCAATCTCCCCATTTTATTGGATAATAGACCCAAGATGCTTGAAACTTCCACTCTTTTGGATGGCTTGGATATCATTCCTTACTTCGACACCAACCTCATGTTGTACATTATTGTACTTACACTCCAAGTATTATATCTTAGCCCTTCTCAACTTAAACCCTTTAAACTTCAGAGTTTCTCTCTAAACCTCTACCTTAACATTAACTCAGACGCCGCGAGCCTTGTCAATCAGAACTATGTCATCAACAAATAATGCACACCATGACACCTCAACTTGAAGTTGTCTCGTCAATTAATCCATCACTAAAGCAAAAAAAAAAAAAAAAGGGCTAAGAATTGACCCATAGTGTAGAGTCCTCTCTCGTTGTCATTACCCTGATTTTGATCATCATACATGTCCTTGATCGTCATGTTATACGCCATATGTACACCTCTAGGCTCTAGCTTCATATCATCTCCATTAAATCTCCTTTGAAACTTTACCGTATATATTTTCTAGGTTCGATGAATACCATGTGTAAATCTCTCTTCCTCCCCCTCTACGGCTTCACCAATCTCCTAAATTTAGATTAAATAAGTTCTTAAATTTTAATACCAATAGATATACTAATAACCTAAGATCTAAACCGTTCAAATTAAGACTTGCATTAAGTATAAAAAATGAGACCTAAAAATACTTATTATTTTATAAAATTAAAATAAAATAAATTAATTTTATCTCATGTTACCCTTTTAATATTATATATTCTTGCAAGTTATAACCTATAGTATTCATTATATAGCTTAGATATTAAATTTGAAAAAATCAAATAAGCAATAATTAATTAATATCATAATTGTTCAAATATTAATAAAATTAGTTTAGCCTTGCTCTTAAATAGACTTGCTTATATTAAAGAGGGATAAGCAATTAGTCATGTTTGCTTAAAAGTACTTTAAATGTGCCTAACTATATCCAATTAGTCATTTAATTTCCTACTTCTGTTGACAATTTAAAGTGGAAATTGGCCTAAATCAAACCTTGCTGACTTTCTCTTTTATTTTTATAAAAAAATATTACTTAACAGGATGACCCAAGGCCAACTACACGGCAAAACAAGAATAAACCAATTTAAATATGGGGAATGAAGTTCCCTTTCAAAGGTCAAAGTCAAGAAAAGAAAAAAGAATATTTTTTTTGATTTGACACAAAATTATCTAATTCATCAAGTTTAGGTGTAGTTTCATTATTTGAAGACCATAATTACTGTTAATTTGATTTAGAATCCTGTCTAGTCATTTTCACTCTATTCTATCTAGACCTAATACTAGTATTTATCACAATATATTTTGATTAAATAGGACTTCATGGAGTGGCATCATCTTCTTGTGCAATTACTAAATTTCATCTTGAGTTGTGTGCTTGTGACGTATAAGTCACGGATTTGAACTGTGGAAACAATCTCTAATACTTATATTAAAGTAGATTGGCAACATCACACCATTTGGGGTGCGACCTTCCCTGAACTCTGATAATGCAAAATGCTTTGTACACTAAATTGTCTTTCAATTGCATCCCCCCCCAACGTCTTCCTCCTCGATTAATTTATTCATTTTTCTATTCAGTAATTATTATTTTTGTAAAATGAATTATAGTACAAAGTTTCATATATTGGATCCACAAGGTCAAACAGAATCAACAAAAGCTAACGAAGCCATTAAACCAGAGCTATGTAGATTAATTGATAACTTGAGTTTCATATTTTGTGTAAGCTTAAACAATTAGACATGGAACACTTAACAATATTTCACAAGATTTGTGAATAATAGCACAAACACGTGTAAGAATTTTCGTCTGACAAGATTTGAGAATAATTTAACAAGATAAGCAAAATAAAGATGATATCAAGTCGTAGTCACCCAACGAAACTTGTAAATAATTGAACAATACAAGCAAGATTTGCCCATTTGGTAAAACTTCTAAACAATTTAACAAAATAGATAAAATGAAGATAATGTCAATATATGGCCTTCATGCATAACTTATGAATAATTGAACAACACATGCAATGTTCCCATATGGTAGAATGCCATATATATAACATAATAAATGATTAATTTTACACTTTTCATTTTATAATTAAATAAAAGTTTTTATAATTGTACAAATATTATGACATGATTTAAATCACAAATTTAAATAAAAATCATTTCTTTCTTAAATTTAAGAAGTAACACAATATATATACGTGTGTGTGTGAAAATGAAATTTTGGAAAAGTAGTCAATGATCAATGACAACGTTCTTGAGTTTTTCTTTCCATTAGAAGTTTTGTTGATAAACAATATTGATCCTTATTTTCTTCATAAAATTATGATAAACCATTATTTTCGTCACAAATTTGTATCTAAATTGTGGTGAATCACCGCTATAGATTGTGATATAGTGATGAAACTACTTCACCTTTAATCAGAGTACTCGAATTCAAACCTACGGAGAAAGTCATGTTGAAAAAAGGGCAGGTAGTCACTGAACTTTGGAGGAAAAACATGGGCAAATGAATGATGGTCATGACCACGTTAATAAGTAGGCCAATTATGTATGTGATTTGTAATAATGTGTAGCACCACAAAGGTGTCAAAGAAGACCCCAAAATGAGCATGCAAAAAAGTAAATAAAAGTAGTTTTTATACTCACAAACACTAATGATGAAAATGAACATAATTATTTACTCATATCAGACACCACCATGTCTAGTTGTCTATACCCTAAGATTTTAGGTTCTTTGTTTTCTTTGTAGGCTGACTTTTACAGCTAAAATTGAGCAAACATGGGAGCTTTTTTCTATATTTTATTTTATTTATTTTATATAGTCATATTTCCTTATAATAATATTATTTATTTTAATACATTTTATTAGTATAGTAAAATATTTTAAATTGCGCCTACATGGGAGCTTTCTTCTATCATTCCATTTTATTTAATGCCTTTTTTCAGTTTTTCATTTGGTGTCTTGTATTCGTATTTGAGTGTCAATTAATTCAAATTCATGCATGTAGTAGTGTAATACCCATATAAGGGAGAAACACTCCTTATTGGGATATTTTCATATCAAAGGTTCAAATTCGAGATATCTGATTAAAGATATATGAAGGTTATTCTATGTATCCAACCCTCCACAATCTTTGTTGTTTGTCCAGATTTTATGATGATATATACATCATGAATTGTATACTAATTAAAATCTAAAAGTGGAAAGCTTTGAAACATAATATTAAGAAATCAAAATACCATTTTAAATTAGTTGATGGATATTTATGTCCTTTCAAAGATAAGTTATGCCTCAATATTAATTTTAAATGTATAACTCACAAAATTCATATTGAAATATTTTGTTAAAATATAACAAGCTCTAGTTGGCTCTTTACTATTTAGTCATGCGTAAGTTATATGCTATTAGAAATAATTAAAATCACTAAATTCTACCATATTTACTAATTCTCTATATAATTTGAAATAATTATATATTATCTCACTAATTAGTAATGTCATATCAGATTTCAAATTAGAAACACCTAAATACATGTTTTTTTGCTACTAGATACGCTTAAATAGGGAAATAGGCGAGCGAGAACGGGAGGAAGGCAAGCGAGATTTATCTACATATCTCATATACATACAAATCACACTAGATACATGTATCTAAGATACCAGATACGTGAGCGAGATAGAGAGAGGCGAGAGAGATTTGTTTATTTATCCCTGATACATGTGAGTCCACAATGTATTTAGAACAAATTACACCTAATTTGATCCCATGTCTCTAGACATGCCAGATTACATGGATCGGAAGTCCAAAATCTAATAAGATTTATACAATTACAAACTAGCGTGTATCTAAATAATTCGCTCCTAAAATAGTGAAATTTACGTAAATTACCAAAAAAAAACACTATTATAAAGTAAAATACCTCTATTATCCAAATAAGAGTAATATGAAATGATCAAAAAAAAGGGGACCAAGTGGGCTGTTAAGTGTGTCAACAAAGATTACACCACACGACGACGAACAAGAAGAAGACTTTCACTAATATAACCAACCAAAACTAATTGTGAAGAGGCCATTGTTTGCAAAAAAAGAGAGAGAGAGAGAGATGATTGCCAAACAAGCTACAGAATACTATAGATATCGTACAAATCATGCTGACATAACTTTTGTTTTAGAACTCCCGAGAGTTTGTGTCCGTCCAACGCTTAGGTGACTGAGTTGGTGCAACAAGTGGTATTTCACGAGGAGCTACCACAGATCATTTTTCCTACTCCCTTGTCAACGTTCGTCACACCGAGACGAACTTGCATGTGTACAATTTACATCTTCTATGTGGTTTGCGCTCTATTGCGAAAAACAAATTTACCCATAAATGTATGATCAAAAGTATTGAGTTCAATTGAACCTGATATAAATACTCTGCATATGATTCTAAGTTCACATCAAGGTCATGACACTAATATATATACGTGAGAATAAAAGCTATTGAGTTTACATGATCGTTATCTGATTCTAAGTTCAAATCCTTGTCATGACACTAATATCTATACACATTGTGAGAATAAAAGCTATTGAGTTTACGTGATTGTTATGTGGTTTTGTAAATATGAAATAAGTGTATAAAGCATAAATAAATTTGGAAGCAAGAGCCATTATAACGTGCCAACAACCAAATTATTGTTGGAAAGATAGTGTGGCTTATTGTTGTCATTATAAAAGACAACTAGGAAACGTTTGTTGTGTCCCATAGGAAAGGGAAGCAACGTGCTGTGCTGCACTTTCCTTTGAAATAAATGTTACCAAACAGGTAATGGGCAAAGGGAATGTGTGGACATAAAAGTATTGAGTTGGATCCATCTACACACCAGCTCATGCCCATGCTACTTGCAACATAAAGGAACAACACATTTCAGAAAAATAATTTGCATTAACCAAAAAATAAAATGAATTTCTTGATACATTTGATCAACATTAAAGTTAACCACAAAAGAGGGGGCGTGGAGACGACACATACATAGCATCGCAGCAATCAACCTTCATTTCGTATCCTACACTAAAACCAAAACTATTCAACTTGGAAGAACACAACTTGTAATGATCGCATTGTTACCAGTCTATGTACCGGGGGTGGGCCTCAGTTAGTGGCATTCCATGAAGTTTATAGTCTAAACACCATTAATCACTGTTTCATGTACTGTTTTGCCATCTTCCACAATCTTCCCATTGATTTGGGTTCGGGGCCTCTACAGAAAATGCAGAAAAGAGTGTCAAAGCTAATCTCAATAGTGACGAAAAAGCTATAATCCCTAAGTTGAAAAATGCATAAATCTCTATACCCATTCTGCAGGATCTCCAGAATTTCCATTCAGCAGTTTGTGATTCTCTTCTTTAGATTTGCTATCCTTGGTGACCGGAAGCAACAAGGCACTAGTGCGATCAGGCAGTTCTGCAAGAAAGACCTCACTGTTTCAGTTATTTAACATTCCTCTTGTGTGATAACCAAATTTGGGAGGAGAGAGTGGAGGACAAAAACTAGATAAAATGATTCCTCTGAAGATAAATTTAGGATTGATAACTAACCCGGTAATGTTTTATCAATGAAGAAAACTACAAGGTTGACAGTGTACCTGTACCAAATTAACATGGCTCAATCAAGTGTTCACAATAACAAGAACGTGCTGAGGAGTGCATCAAGCCAAAAAACATCACTCACCATGCTACAACGACGTCAACAGTGTAATGCTTGCGGGATGCAATAATCAAAAAGCTTTGTGCAATAACCGCTAACCAAGCACACTGTTTTATAAACCTGCAGAATAAAATCAAGCAATCAGTGACAAATACAGGCTGTGCCAAGACACTTGAGAAAATATAGATATGCAACCTAAGCAAAGGAGGCTACACATAAGATATCTGTACCCCAGAAAGCAGCTTTTTGTTGTTGTACCATGAAAAATATGAAAAGGTTCAAAAGAAACCCTTCCCGACGAGAACTCACAGAACCCAAGGCAGACATATCTTCCAGGTAAATAATTAGAAGAAACGGAGAAAAGGAAGTAAAAGGAAGGAGGAAAGTGTTGGTGTGCCATCCTGCTTAGTTAGGCTAAGTACTTTCAGTACAATTCACACTGAACTCCCCTCCCCACCAAGTAATGCGTGATTTGCATAGTTCCATTACCATCAGAGCTGAGATTCAAATGATTATCAGATATCAAAAGTCATTCAGATCATTATTACTGTAGTACCTTCGTGTTCCATATTTCTGGTATGTCCGCACAAAGACTAGGGAAAATATCATGTGAGATGAAAATATTAGATCACCACAACCATAAAGCACACCACGAGGAACTGCAGAGCCATAAAACTCAGATAAGTGTCTAAATCGAAGAATGTGATGCTTTAGATGCCAAGAGGAGCAATCAGTAAAGGAAAATGCAACTTACCAATCAACAGTGCTTGTAAAATGTTGTCAGGAGGAGGAAGCGTGGCAAGCTTTGAACCCTGGTAATTTGCAGGGAAAAAATGTTAGTTCAGGTTTTGCCAAAAAAGATTAGTAATTAAGTAAGCTGAGGCACAGCTAACAGACAGCAGAACAAAAAAGTTAAAAACCCATTAAATGAAAATAGCTTTTACCTCACGACAGTGATAGTTTGGACCAGGAAGCTGTGTAGAATAGAATGTTATGATCCGAAGGAATTGACAACCCTGTTGCAAACATTTATTTAACCAACTTAGAAAATACAACAGATATCAAGATCTCCATTATTGGTAGCCTTGTAGACAAGAACAAATAGTAAGGAGTACGAGAGAGAGTAATTTTGGCAAAGAAAAGGGGCACGTACAACTAAGAATGCCAGGACCCTGCACCATATCAGAACTGTATAGATCTTTTTGGTCTTGAAAATAAAAGGATGGAACGTCCACTGCAGCAAAGCATGCGAAAAGCGTTAGAATAGAAGACACAAAATTAACTCCGCAAAAAAGTAAAGATAAAGACTACCACATCCGCAAAATTCATTCAAGGATGAAGGAAAATCTGGTTGACCACCATATAAACATAATTTAAACTAATATCAGGGTTTCCAAGTTTCTAAAGTCTGAAGCAGCTTGGCATCATGGTTTGCCTAAATCAAATGCAAGTGTGCTTTTTATAAACTTAAATTTCGAAGGCATAAAGCAGTAATGACAAACAGAATCCAATTTCACTTATAATCTTGCCAAGAAAAAGATGAGATATTATAGAGAAACAACTCACCATGATGAAAGATAGAAAGATGGTGGTGAATACAGTTTCACTTATGTAAGCTCTATCTTGTCCAAGCTCCTGGAATTTTAACCCATAAGAAAAGTTCAGTGTGCAACTCCCATAACAGTGGGGGAGAAACAAAAACAAGTAAACCAACCGGAAGAAGATAGAAGCCGACATCCTGAAGAATTGGTCCAGGCCGGTGAAAGTAATGCACCCCTCTAGCAGCAAGTCCATGGATGTACTGAAGAAAGGAATATAGAAGTTTCACAACTCAGGAATCCAAAATGCAATAAGATCCGAGAATAAAAATGACTATAAAGCAGAGAAACATAAAATCATCACATTATTTGCCAAAAATAATATTCAACAACCATACAAAATGTGCACAAGTTCTATGATTCGGTAAGAGATCAGCAAGAAAATATCTGACAGCTCCCAACCTCCCGTCACTCCGACAAACTCTGCCCTGCCTAGACCGTGGAAAAAGAAAATATTGCTAAAGCAAACATCGAACAAATGAAAAGCAGTTGACTACAAATGGAGGATTTTGTAGTAACACACTGTAGATTGTAGAATCAAAAGCAGTTTAATTTCAACCTAGCTTATAGTACTTGCTACTCCATGCAAGTCCAAAGCAGAAAAACTTATACTTTCTGCAAGAAATGAAGGACAATAAAAATCTACCTGTCCAAATTTTAACAACTAATTGACTACACTGTTGAATCATAGATACCCTCCTTCCTTCCCAGGTCTCCCCCACTACAAAGAAATCTTCTTTTAATCAATTATCAACTGATGAAGTAAGAATTGACTACACCTGTACACCATTAAAATTCAAAACTTCTAGAGCTCTCAGCAAAGTAAAACTACAATCATTTATAGCAAAAATGTTATGCTTGTAGATGGCATCACTGAAACCTGATAGAACATTTTAAAATCCTAATCACATAAAGTACCAAAGGTCCATCTAATCAAGCAACCCCAAATAACCACAAAACCAAAAGGAAAAAACAATTGATCAAAAGAAAGAAACATATAGATAGACAGATACCTGAAAAATCAAACCACCAAGAAGATATTTCCAATTATCAGCAAGAAGATTGATCTCTGTTGTTACCTCCGCACAAAATCTCTTCCATAACTGCTCTCCATAACAACAAACCATCACAATCAGGAAAAATGGATCTCCAGAAAAACAAAATTAAACAAATTCCACAAGCAAAAGTTTTAAAAAACAAACCTTTGAAGCCTCGCGACCAATGTAAAACGACATATCTTTTTCTGTACCAACCAAAGCCATATTACATCACAAACCAACCATGGCGGTCAATATCGTTCAACCTAAACCCTCCTTTCACTTCAAAACAAATTTCAATCCCTCTTTTTTCCCCCCTTTTTTCCCTCTTATCACCAAATTCAATTCAAACAATTAAAAAAATTAAAACTTGAACCCGATCGGTAAACTGAATCGGAACCCCCCAAAAAACCTTAACTCTGTCCGATCTCAAAAACCTAAAATTACCAAATCGCGATGGAAACAAAAATCAATTGACAATGAGTGTACAAATAATGGAAAACTTCAGTGGAAAAAAATAATTTATACAGTCGCCGGAAAATCTAATAATCCGGTATACTTTTTTTCTCTCTCTCTAGAAACTGCCTGCTGGTGTGGTGTTTGATTTTCTCTCTCTAGAAACTACTTTCTCTCTCTCTTTTTAGACTTCTGCTTTGTCTGCTAAAAACGCGAGTTGAACACGGAGAACAGTTGAGAAGAGAGAAGAAGAGATTTGAGAGAAATATATATAAAAAAAAATTTGCTCCTTTTTGGAAAATAAAATTTAAAAAGTGAATTTAATGATATTCCGTGTTGAAAAATATTCCAAAATTTATTTGTTTTCCGATTTGTATTTTTTTTTTTTTTAATATATACTAGTTAACTATAATTTAGGAATACGAGTATAGGTTAAGATATGTCTTATATGTTTGTTCGATTAGCGTAAACATCGAATCTACGTAAAAAAAGTTTACCATGTGGTATTACTTTTAATAAGCTTTTAGTATTTAATTATAATTTAATAATTTATATTTTCACTTTATTAAATTATTTGACTACGGTGAAATTAACTATTTTGATGTAAATATTTGTGTGTGTTTTTCATTTTATTATCTCATAATTATTTATTGGGACCCTTATTTATTTGATTATGTTGAGTTTTTAGAAATTCATTATTATGGACTCATATTTAAGACTTGTAATAATATAATCAAACTTTAAAATAAAATGCACAAAAGGCAAAAGTCCAAGATTAAAAAGATTTGAATCCACATTAAACATAAAGATTAATTAGTAATCAATGAACTTCCACGAGTTAATGGTGATGCATTTAGTTTTTTTAGTGCTAGTTAACTTCGTATTAAATTAAATTAATTTAAGTACAAGCATGCTCTCCTCAAAAGTCAAATCATAAACTTCATGTGAGCAAAGTAGTTTTTTTTTTTATTTATTTATATTATGGCGAGAAAAAAGATCGTGTTGCTTAGCCTTATTCTTTTTACCAATAATTTTAGTGTTAGATCTATGAGAATTAGACGATTTTATTTCTCCAAATACTTAGCGATAAATTTTTATGTTCCTTTCATTAGGATATTTTTAAACAAGTTCATGAATAACAAGTCTAAAAGTTTTCATCTTAATGAGATCAATAGGGGCGATATTAATAATATTAACAATTTTGATTATGACTGGAGTTTAGATTATTAATGATTAACTTACCACAAGTTAATAGTGATGCATTTAGTTCTTTACATGCTAGTTAATTATTAAATTAAATTAATTTTAGTACCAACATGATCTCCTCAAATCTTTGTAAAACTAAAAACAATAAAATAGAACCTCTTTATAATCTTTGAACGTTGCACATGGAATTGATGATTGATAATTAATAGGTAATATCCTTTTTCTTTTTCTCTTAATTAGAGGTTTTGATTTTAAGTTATGAGTATGAAAAAAAATTGTATGAAACGACTTTCTAAATGAGTTGTATATGATGCAAATTCAAATTTGTCTAGCTTAAATATAAATATCAAACACCACCAAATAAAAACACATAAAAAAAATCGATAATTGACCAACTTGTTTGTTTTTCTTCAAATAATATAAAAATAGAACGTTATATTCGAGGAAATGAAAATTGATTAAAGTAGGAAAGTTTTTCCTAAGCATAAACAAAAATAATACTCATAATAATACTCTCTCAGTCCCCTTTTAGTTGTTATGTTGCGCTTTTCGAAAGTGAATTTGACTAATTTTTAAAATTAAATTAGATTACATTAATTTAATATTTTAAATTAAAAACTTAGTAATTCAAAAACTATATAAAAAGTACTATAAATTACAATTTTTTGTATTTCAATATGATGAAAAAATACATCATAAAATATTAATAAAAAATTTTATCGTTAGAGTTTAAAAAAGAAAAATCATGACAACTAAAAAGACACGGAGAAAGTAATAAATTGTTTGAAATGTTTTTGGCGGAATCCGAAGTCACGAGGCTCACGGCTCGACGACCAAGAAGAAAGACTCAAAATTTGTCGTCGTTTCCTCTCTTTAATTTTTTCTATTTTTCTATGATATTAAGTTAGAAATTATAAATATTTGGGATACTATAATTATTATATACACCTAATTTTTAATGTAAATCTTAAATTTCACCATAAATTTACACAATCAAAAATATTTTTTCGTTAAAAGTTTTATCTAACTGTAAATAATAAGAACATCATATGTGTTCCAAAAAATAAGAAGTATTATAATTTGTTTCGTGAACACAAGTGTAGCTCTCTAATATAAGCAAATAATATTTTCTCAAACTGATTAGCCAAATACAAAATTCAATATCATTTTTATATATCTATTAGTATGAATTAACTAAGGTGCAAAAGAAGTGTTTTTTTTTTTTTTGAAATTATAATTTATATATTTATAAACTACATAAAAAGTACTTTAAGTCACAATAATTAATAATTAATAATATTTAAAAAGTATATGAAAAATTTACAATTAAAAATAGATTTATTGAATTTCAAAATTTAAAAAATATCACATAAATTTAGACAGACGAGTAGCGGGGGAACAAACAGGCTAGAAGCCAGGTAGGATACAACTAAGAAATGCTGGGTCCATGTGGGCATCATTAACTTTAATTAACCGTTTTTAACCGATGTGATTTAAAGCCTTAATTATAGGGCCCATTATGCCCATAATCTTTTCACTTTTTGGCATGTTTGTCTCTGCATTTTATCCTACTATATTTTTTTACTATATACTTTTTTGGCCACAATTGATAAAAACGTTGCGTCCCACTTCATAAAATTCCAAAAGTTCGTTTTATACTTTGTACCATTATAATTAATGTGAATAAATTAATAATTTGGTATTTCAAAAATGAAATCCAGTACTCTATCTGCCAGAGCCAGCCAATGTGGAGGATTTTTTTAAAATTTAAATTCAAATAAAACCGGCCAACACAATGATACTATTTTAAATTATTTTTTGAATCGTGAAAACAAGATAAAATGTCGTGTACTATGCTTCAGTTATCACATTAGTTGGTTTAGTCGTTGCCCCTCTTTGATATATATTATGTTATGTTTTCTTTATTATTTTGTATGTCCTTGTAATTTTGTATTGTTCTGTTAGTTGATCTGATGTTTGTTACTCGTCGAGCTGAGAGTCTTTTGAAATAATTTTTTCTGTTTCTATGAGGTAGTGATAAGTTTTGTGTACACTTTAACATTCTCTAGACTCCGCTTCTGAGACTATACTGAATTTGTTATTGTTGCTGATAAGGTAAAATGTTTGTATTACACTTCTTTGGATGCAATTTTTGTTCAGATTCCGTGTGAACGCGAGATAATTTGTGCATCAAGTTTCAAATGAAAAAAAAAAAACGATAGGATAAGGATTTTCATGACATTTTGAATTATTGTTAGGTATTAAATTTATTAAAGTGTGGCACAATCAATTTGGTATGTTGGTAAGTTGGATATATATTACTAATTTAGTAGGTATACAAACCAAATAATAACAGAAATTTGGAATCAAAAGCACAAAGGTTTGAAAATATGCATTCTCCATTTTTGTTTTTGTGGTTTTCCACCAACTCGCAAAAAAGAAGAAGCAATATTGATAGGTTTATCCGAAAAATAATTTTTCAAATTTCTTATTTTAAAAATAAATAATTGAAAAGGAAAAATCTTTTGTAAAAAAATATAATATTAAAAACAAAATTTATAAGTGGCCTACAAAATTAATTATCTCGAAAATTAGCAACACCATAATAACCATATCCAAAAATTGTCATAAATGTTTTGAGCTTGGAAGCAATCGAGTGACAAATCATAATTTTAGAGAGATTTTATTTTGTAACTCTTTACAAATTTATTTTTAATTTGAAAAGTTTTATGTCCTTTTTACCATAGATCTTAATTTTTACATATATTTTTAAATTTTTTTTTTATACATAAAAGATATGATAAAATTATTTTATTCTATTTTAACTAGTTCTTTCAACTTAAATTTCAATTATTATTTCTTCAAATTGCACGTAGAGGGTAGCTAATAAACATATCTTTCATAAAAGAAGAAGAATTTCAAGTAGAATTAAAGCAGTGGACTATATTTTGCTAACCAACTAAACTCAATGAATCTGACTTTAACTTTATTTTTTGGTGTAATAGGTCACTTAAGAATTGTGATAATGGGATAATTATTGAGTTTTTTCAACTTTCATCAACTATAACAAAACAGGAAAAAATAATAATAAATGTCTGCGCGCTAAAATTCTTTGAATTGAAGTGAAATAGTGGGGTTGAAATTGAGGTCTAAATTGGGTTCCAATGGGTCAAAACTAGTGGTGGCGTCAACTCATACTTTTTGTTATATTTATTTATCACAACAAATCAATGATTTTTCTTTTTTTTTTTCTTAGTCTTCTAGATTTTGGTGTTAACAATAAAAAATTCAAAAGTTCTAAGGTGAGAAATCAACACATAAATCCTCACACATGGTGCTCAATATCTATATTAAAATCTAACTAAATTTAGATCTATATCAAAAAGCCCCACATTGAGAATTTATTAGATTTATTCATCTCTTTATAAACTTCATAATTGTAGGTCGGGTGGGTTCAAAACATAACAGGCGTCAACTGTTTTTTTTTAAATATCGCGTAAGCATCACGTAGGAAAATTAAGAGGGGGACATAGCTATATAACGGCTTAGGGGCAAATATGGCTCCAAAGTTAGATATTAAAAGCAAATATGACCATTTTTTGATATATCTATAAAAACTAAAAAATGACTTATCCATACAATATAATTTTTCGATAAAGGATGTCGCTTCACACCCAGCAACGGTGCAGAGCTCCACCCTTGAATTATCATATTACCAAAAGGAAAAAGACAGTTGTTATAATAGGAAGATGACTTTATAAAGAGCATATTGTTATAAAGACGATTACTATTGTTATAAGTAAAAAAAAATTAAAAAAATGAGAAAAAATTTAACTACTATAATAAGATATTATTATAAAGAGGTTTGACGCGTTATTTAAATAGAAAGTAATAAATGTGATCTCATTTTAATTTTTGAAAAGAAAAGAAAAAAATCTAATTCAACGGTGAGGGATTTGCCCAGGGGAATAGTTTCATTTTCATGGGGTCAGTTTTTAAAAAAAGGAAAAATCCTATTATGTCTTTACTTTTTTTATTATTAGTATTATTTTGTCTTTATCTAATTTTTCTCCCTCTTGAAATTTCTTCAATCCAATAAAACGTCAATTTCATATTCTAGATGGAGATTTGAAAACAAATGTATCCAAATGGCAACAAGATTCTAGCCAACTAAGGAAGCTTCCATTTTATACTTCAATTAATGAACAAGACATTTTACATGTGAAATCAAAATTTATTCGTAATTCATACGTAAACCATGACTAAAGAAACAATAATAGTATCGGTAAGTATAGTTGAGTTGATGTAGTAGGTGAGTCGAAATTTAATTTGTTGCATCAGATTTATATTATTAATTATGAAATAGTGTATATAGGAGAGTTAATGCGATGTGTATTTGAAGAATAGTGATTAGTAATCGTGAATTTACGTTGAAAATGTTAATAAGGTGATTTCTTTGGGCGGACCATAGACGTGTTTGTTTTTGTTTAAATTTCCGTCATTAGGCAATTGGATGACTCGATAAAGCTAATTGACACCTTCGATAATATTCCCTTTAACTTTTTGTAATCAATTATTTGATAGATGCTGTACTGATTATTTCCTTTAATTTAGTAAAAATATATTAACGGATTATAACACATCCCAACAAAATTGACGTTGTTTAATTCAACTTTAAAAATTATTTCATAATATGTGATTTAAAGAAAAAGATTACATTCTGTTAGTTCATTTTCACTTGTCACTTTTGACATATCTAGAAAATATAATAATTTTCTTCATATTTTACCCTCAATATTATATACTTATTTTCTAAATCATTTTCTACGACATCATTTAATAAGAGATATTTTGATAAAATACATATATCATTAATTATTTTCTTAACGAGTCTGTCAAGTCAAACTGTGACAAGTAAAAGTGAACGGAGGGAGTATATAAGTATATATATACGGCAACCAAGGGTGGATCAAACCTTTATCATAGCAAATTCATTTGCATTTAATACTTTTAATGCGGGACATAAATTTTTGTGTAAGAATTAATTAGAATTACAACAAATAATAGATGCAAATCCACAATTTTAAAAATATATATTAGGTTCAAGGTAAAAATTTCAATTAAAAATTAAGAGATATTAAATCGGTCTCTAATCGCAACAACTACATCCATCTACCAATATGAAACGCTTTAACACCTCTGCAAGTTCTGAATTGAACACCAACGTGGAATGTGGTGCAGTGGTGAAACTATTTCATCCTTAATCAGAGATTTTGGATTCGAGTCTTGGATATGGAGAAAATCTTATTGGGAAGCGCCTCCTGAATTGGCTATGCAAAATGCGATTCAGATTTAATCGGAGCTCCAATATGAACTTCAAACACTAGGTGGAAAACAAAAAAAAGTTCTGAATTGAACATAGAAGCATGCACGTACACGATGTGCAATATTTGTGCACCTAAATATATTAGTTAAATCAAGAAATTAAAGATGATGAAAACTTTAATATCATGTGAAGAAAAAAATAATCCGTACATCAAAGCTTCAAAAGGACAATAAATTTAATACTAAAAGACTTTAAAATTAAATTCATAAAACTTAAAATCTGAATTCACTTTTGTTCATAAGAGAGAATTGCTCAAGATTATTGAAAATTGAATTTGTGATGCTAAATAGTATATTTTTCCGATCGATGTAAAATATTCTAACATCTCATGAGATTATAATAATTATAACTATAAGCTCGTATTAATTTGTCTTTTAGAGTTGTTTTTTTTTCTTTTTTGGTAAAAATAAATAAATAGTTGAGGGATTTTTCAATAGCGATATTATAGAGACACTACATGGCTGACGTTTTGTATGAACAAAAATCTTAGACCTCAAAATTAAAATAGATATATCTATATATATATATATATATATATAGATACACAATGATCATGCAACATGATGGCATGTTACACCAAGGCCACAACATTATATACACAATTTCGATGACTATAACAATTATCTACTCTCAGAGTCCAGTCCCCCCACCCCCACCCCACCCCCCAAAAAAAAAACTTTTTCCAATTCTTTTTAGTTGTCATGTTACATTTTTTTAGAGTTAATTCAAAAACTATAAAAAAAGTACTATAAAATGTAATTTTTCATATCAATATAATAAAAAAAATACATCTTAAAATATTAATCAAAATTTACATCATTAGATTCTTAAAAAGAAAATTATAGCAGCTAAAAAAGAAACGAAGGAAGTAGTATAAAATATTAGATTTAAAAGGGCAGTCGAGTTGAAGGAGTCAATGGTCAAAATGGGACGTTAACTCCACAAGCCGATCGAGTTGAAAAGTAGGACAGAAAATGAAATAAATAAATAATAATAATAAAAGAATTCGTTCATTTTTTTCATCCATTTTAATATATTAAAACAAAAATAATTAACTCATTACAAAAAGAAAAAAAGTCAATCAAATAATATATATTATACACCAATTAACATAAATATTATGATAAGGTATGTACTTTATTTTTTATCGTAATTGGTAGATACGTAAAAGTGAATCAAAACTGTATTAAAAAAATTAGGTGTGAAAATCGAGTAAAATTGGGATTTTAGAATATGGTGAGACTGGTCTTGGCCGCCTAGTGCGGCTTATTCAATGTGACCACGACCTTTTTTTTATTTTGCAGATTAATTATATTATTTTTCCTCATAAGAACATTTAAGAACAACGTGTTGAATAATTGTAATTGTAAAATTGTACGGTGAAATGAATGAGATTATTATATTCTTGAGTAGTAATTTTGAATTTGAGTTCGAGTAATAGAATTAAAAATGAAAATAAATGACAAAATTAATTCGTGGAAATGATGGTCATATATCCTCATATATATGCTTACACATGTTTTCTTCTTAGAGATTAGAACTAATTAAACAAAAATGTGTTAATCAATATCAGCGTACATTAAAAAATAAAAGAAAAAGAATAGATTGGTGTCATATATGATATGGACCAAAATCATAATTGTTTGTGAATTGTGATGAAAAAATTAATAAAATTGCAGATTATGAAATCTATGAATGGGTCCTATATGTACATAATGTTTTGGATTGTGACTAAAGTCCTAGATAACGAATTTAGATTTTTTATGGGTCCAATAAATTACTTTCCGTTTCAATTTATACGTCACAAACGATAAGAAAAAAAGTTAAAATTTATAATTTAAAATAAATTATAGATATTTATGTCATTATAAATATTTTTATTAAAGATAAGTGAGAAATTATAAAGTTTAGGATTTTGGAGTAGTTGAAAAGTCCCAATCCAAGTACGTAAGATTTACTTTAGTGCTGCTTCTTCTATACATCATAATGCTACTTTTTGATCTATTTGTAAAGAGAGAATTAACTATGGTTAACATTTTTAAATTCGGTGTAAAGTATTAGTTTTATTTTCGAAATATTGATAATCTTAAATTATTAATTTATTTAATTAACTGAACAAAATATAATTTTAAAGAAAATATTACTAGATGAATTCATTGGCAAATCTATAGTACAATTTACGCGTTTGTTATATTTTATGATTTCTAGTTCAAACTCTATATATGTTGGTGAGAAAAACAAGTAATAAATAGCCTTAATAATCTTTGACATTTAAATTATGAATTTGACACAAAAATATTAAAGATAATACAAGTACTATGACTGTGAAGTTTATTTATTTTATTTTAATTTAATTTAGAAAAAAGTCAAGTTAAACTTGGTTGAAGATCGTTAGGCATGCTCTTAACTTT
The DNA here is from genome assembly GCF_019186545.1 of Solanum stenotomum. Taxonomy (NCBI): domain Eukaryota; kingdom Viridiplantae; phylum Streptophyta; class Magnoliopsida; order Solanales; family Solanaceae; genus Solanum; species Solanum stenotomum. The sequence continues at coordinate 56,768,355 of NC_064288.1, forward strand.
GAATTAGCTAGCTGATGCGTTTATTCTCTTCTAATCTTCTTTGTTACTCTATAAATTTAATTTAGTTGACTAATGTATTTAATAGTTAATAATGAAGGAAAAGAACAATAAGTCGTACATTTCTATTTATTATATATGCAAGAGTATATTATTTCCCAAATATATATATAAAGTTAGAAATTTACATAAATCCCACTAGTTTTGGAGCTAATTATTTAGATACACTCTAGTTTGCAATATTATATATCTTATCAGATTTTGATGCATTCATATATGGTCAGATACATATATCTCGAGATACACATGGTCAAAGTTAGGTGAAATTTGAGAAGTACTTTTTTTTAGTGTTGAACTACAAAATAAAATAAAATTACTAGTATTAATTTTTGTAGTGGAATTGTTTTGTTAATACTAAGAAAAAAATACAGGTAAAAGGAATGATGTTTTATCTTATTAATCCTTATGAAAGTAGTGTGACTTTTTATTATTTTTTGCAACTATTTTCTTTCCTATTCTTTTCTGTTACTGGCAGTATGCACCATTTTCATAAGCAATGATCTAATTAAAGGGAAAAAAAAATAAAATAGGACGTTGAAAATAAAGCTTGGAATGGGTGGCCATCGAGAAGAAACCATTCTTTTACTTTTTCAAAGTTTTTATATAAAGAGTAAATATTGTTAAGATATGACACTTGAGCCTAACTCAACCCTAAAAGCTATCTCACGAGGGTAGATTTGTCCAAATTCATATAAGGAGACTAAATTTCATCCCTCTACTGAGGTGGGACATCTTAACAAATATAGGAATTAGCCGAATGAGGTTCAACATTTACTACATATACATAAAAACAGTTGTATACAATATAATTTGCCGCCGAAGAGTGTTTGGATGAATCCCTAGGTCCAAATTGGCTCCGCCCCTATCCCTAATTTAAGTGTGTTCGGTATGATTTTTAGAAAAAATATATTCTTGTGTTTAGTACGTAAACAAAAAAATATTATTCTAAGAAATTCATAATAAATCAAATCAAACACTTAGACAAGAGAAATTCAAGAATTAATCTTGATCATTCTTTTTATCACATAAGAATGTAAAATGCTGTTACAATAAGAAGATACTCTTATTTGCAAGTGTTATGAAGGGTTTGTTGTTAACAAACTTTGTGCTTGTCTAATCTAAAAAGAAACTTGGACCTATATGTGGATCTTGCCACATCAAACCATAGTTTATACTGTAAACACCCAAATAAAGCTACAGGAATACCAGCACAAACAATAATGAGCTTTGGCTCCCAAATGGTATGATTACTATAGACCAAAAAAAATGTTGCTGCAAACGCCACGAGCATGCTAACTATGGAGAGAAATAGCGCGGTAAGTCCAAAAAATAATTTGGCAGGTAATGACACAAGAAAATCGTCTTCACCATAGCGAGATACGAGAATGGACAAGAACATAGTGATGGAAACGATTGAGCTGAATAGTGCCACTGCATCTGATATGACAAACACCATAAATCCTTTCGAGTTTAGCAATACTGGAATACCGTTACTACTATTATTACCGCCTGGCACAGTGAAGCCAACAGCAAACACCATCGTAGCAATCAAACTTGCAACAAGCATACAAGATTCTGCTGTTGTTTTCATCCATTTCTCACCATCTTTCAGTAATTCCTTGTGCTCTTCCGTGAATAATTCTCTAGGGGTTTTTCCATCTTTGTTTTTTAACTTGAGTAAAAAAGGTGGTACAAGTTTCTCCACTTCCTAACCAATTACGTAGGAGTAATTATTAGTATAATGTTAAAAGTTGTATGTATACGATTAAATTTGTAGAATGACAGATAATTGAAATATTTAATTCTCACCTTGAACCATAGTATTTCTCTTTGCATTTGTAGTGCCGCTCCAGAAACCTTGAGAAATGATGGCGGCATAATTTTCTCCTGTACGTAGAAAAGCTCATGATCATGTTGACAATAATCGATTATTAATCATGTTAAAAAGAGAGAGGATATATCAAATAATACCTTATTATCAAATGTATTATTTGACAGTCCTAACCTCCCAACCAAATGTAAAATGTTGTTGCCATTAGCATCAATTTTTTGAATGAGTAAGTTTTTCATTCCTCCAATTTGATGTATAAGATTGAATACTTTTTCCTCTCGATATAAAACGGCAACATGTATAATAGACCAACCTCGATCAAGTTTCCATATCAAATCAGGATGATTATTAATAGCCACAACTAAAAACTCTACATTTCCTGTTTTTGCAGCAAAATGAAGCAATTTATCTTTTTCCAGGTATTTCAATAGTCTTTTCTCTGCATTTTTCTTACACTCCGTCCAAAGTTCCTCAAATAGTCGACCAGCTTGTTTTTCCAGTAAATTCTTTTCCACCGTAATGAATTGGCTCTTCACCATAGAAATCGCGCTGATAATTATCTTCTTCCACACTGGAGAATAAGCTACTTCATTGATTCCCTTCAAATACCCTTCTTGTTTACTAATCGCTAACGACCTTTGAGCTAACATGTATAAGAAAGCACTTCTTTTTTGTAACATTTTTTCTGCTAATATTTTTTCATTGTTGAATATATTTGATGCTACTTCTGCATGCAGACAAAAATATATAAAGTAGGATAATATTGAAAAGTAGCAATAAAAAATATACATGATCGAGTCAATTAAGTTTGTAGCTTACCATACATCTCATTCGTGATAGTGATCTCAAGAAGGTTTAAGCGTTCTTCTGGCAACATTGTATCAAGATTTGTGACTTCATAAAGGTATAATACCATAGCTTTATATCCACATTGAGCCGTTGCAACGATTGGTAATAATTCATCGATACCACAACGGATGTTTGGCAAATTCTCATTTTTTTTCCTCATTGCTTTAGCAATATCATCGAAACCTGACATTGCTGCAACACAAAACGCGGTATTCTTATACTTATTTTTCAATTCTAAGTCAGTCGCTTTCATCAATTTCATCAACTCTAGTACAAATCGGATACTATTTGCTTGTGTTGCAATGTGAAGTATTGATCCAAGTTCATGTGATATGTTTTCATGAATAAGCCATAGATTCTCTTTTAAAATTGATTCAGCTGACTTCCAATTATCTTTCAATGCAGCCCCATAAAGAATTTCACACTCATTTCGATAATCCACTCCTTCGTCATCTGCATAAATTAGACGTAAAAAATAGTGTGATTTTACTATATTACTCTTTGAATATAATAAATACAACGTCTTGAAAAATGTAATAGGAGACTGATTATAATTAATGATATAAGAGTAAATTATGAACTAAGTGTAAAGTTATCTATTGATTTCATAAAGTGAATAAGTATTGTTGGACATCCCAAAATAGCGTAGTGGGTTAGGAGTTCTTTTTTCTCTAAATTTTATGTCAGTTTAAACAGTACCACATAAATTAAAACAATAATAATAAATAAAATGACAATTTTACTACTATATCATTCTTAATTAATATGAGTCATCTCATTCATTAGAAAAATGAATAAAAAGAGTATATGATAAGCACATTGTAATATAAACTTGTATGATAAAATTCTTTAATGAAGGACAAAACGTTCGATCAACATTTTAAAGCACATTTGCACTAAATACTACTACTACTACTATTATTGTATAGTATTAACTTGATGTTGTTATAAAAAATCATAAATTTCAAGACATTTATGCTATCTCGAAAAAGATAGTTATGAACTTACTTAGAAATACAAGATTGGGATATTGATCTGCAGATTCTTCACTATCTGTTTCATCTGAAAACTCAAATTGTTCATTATCTTCATATTCATCATGAGAAGAGTTGCTCTCCATTATTATTCTGTCCATAGTATTTTTGTGTTCAAATTGCATTGCTAACACAAACTAAATAAAGATAAAGAAAACACTATAGCTCCAAAGATTTTTAATATGTCTATTTATAGTCCTAACTTAAGAGACAAAAGGGATAAAAAGAATGATTATTCTTTGCTTGTATAATATGAAGAACTTATTCCATTCTCAATAACGTAAGAATTTTATTTTTTCCTTTTTCTACAGAAAACTAGAATGATATTTCTCGCCCAAATTAAACTAACTTTGTTCCACTCATATCGATATACTTAATATACTTAGCTTGCAAATAGAATAAAGGTCACATGATAAGAATTATAATTGCACAAATATGCTGAAAATGTAATATCTATTTACAATTACGATAGAAAATAAAGCAAAGACGTTCAATTATCTATCTATATAAGAGAGAATTTTCATCACGGTGATATTGTATCACTACAAGCCGGAACTTATCCTTATCTAATTTCACATATTTTTCTCAATTTTACGTACTTTCACAATCCAATTGTTTTATAAAAGTCACAACCACTCATATGACAGTTGAAACCTTCATGTCTTCCCAACCTTCATCTAAAAGATTTTTTAATTGCTTCTTTACGCAAAGTGAATCCAACAAAAGATAGGAAGGGAATAAATGGAATTCACGTTGACAGATTCATTATATATTTCCAAGTTTTTAAATTGTATTTGTTTATAATTTTTTCACGAATAATTAATAAATGTTTTTACAAGAGCAGTTGTTTGCAATAATAAATGTTTTCTAGTTACTTTGATAAAATGACCAAATAGAAAAACAAACTGCATTCTTTTAGACAATTTATACCCTTATTAATGTAAAAATTATACATTGCATAATTGCAAATATAGATGCTTGAATTGTATTGTTTTAAAAAATTTCACGAATAATGTGAGCTATTTTTGTGATGGTCAGGCCGTCTTGATCATAAGGCACTAAAACATGGAAAAACTACATAAATGGGTCCTAGATGACGAATTTAGATTTTTCATGGGTCCAATAATTTACTCCCTCATCTCAAATTATGCGTCACAAACTATTAAGATTTTGAAGGTATTTTTAAGTTAAAAAGTTAACGTCACGAGTATTTGGGGGACAAAAGATGGACGGAGGGTAGTTTTATACCAATTCAAATAGTTGATAGGCATTTTAGGTAATTCTCCGTAAATTCTATTGTATTTTAAAAACTTCACATTGTTTGTTTTTAACATTCCTTCCAATTCATTTTTCCAACACCTTAACTTTTTCATTCTTATAATTTATACTAGTTACCAAAGTCTGTTTTGTGCACGTATCCAATACCATTAAATTTTATAGCAATTGGTTACATTTTTTTATAATATTTTTTATAATATTATACTTGATGTACTATTATTTTAAAGCCAATTAGAAAGTTTTTCAAAGTTGAAACATAACTTTAAATTAAATTTAGAATTTTCACGGTCAAATGTGATGCGTAATTTTACAGCTGAACGGTTAACTTAATATTGAAAGGGAATGAGCGACCGTACAAGTATTTTTTTTAATATCTTTTTTGTCAACAAAAAGAAAACGCAATTGTTATAATTAAAAAATCTTTGAATTTTTGAGTAAATATTACCATTGAAAAAGTATAAAGCTGTCAAATACTATGTCCGCTTATATTTATTTGTCGATTATATTGAAATATTATTTTTGCTTTTACTTTTCACTTTTAACAAATAAAGGATTTTTATTTTTTTAAAAGTACTCATAATATGAATATTGCATAGAATATGAATATGAAAATATTTTACCCTCAACATTAATTACTTATTTCAAATTATATATTATTTATATGAATATTGTGATAAAATACTCATATTAATCATATTTTAAGAGCCGTGCAAAATTTAAAATAGACAAATAAAAATAAAAGAATGAAAAAGTAATATTAAGGGAGTTTAAAATATGAAAAAAATAAATACATGAACTAGCTGAGTAATGTTTAGCATCTACTAGTTATACATAAAAGATAAATGTATCAATAGTATAATTTTCTGTTAAATGGGTTTCAGATGAATACCTAGGCCAAAACTGGCTCCGCCCCTATCCCTAATCCAGATGTGTTCGTTATGAATTTCTAGAAAAATAAGTACATTTCTTACATATTTTTTTGTGTGTAGTATATAAACAAAAAGTATTACACTAAAATCATTGATATATAATTTAGATAAATACTATTGGAGGTGGAATAAGGGATATGGGTGGGGCCTGGGGGTGGTGAGAATTGTGGGCTATGAAAGTTCGTCACTTGTGAAACTTGATTTTTCTAATTTCACTAAAAAAAATCATTTTTCTAAAAAAATATTTTAAAAATAATTTAATCAAACGAATATGAAGTTCTTTGATCGAAAATGTCCTATAAGATGTATGGTTCTTGAATCTTGACGAGAGTCTATTTTTACAAACATGTAAAATTATTCCTTTAGTTGATCATCATGTATGATGTTGCTAATTATTTTATCGTCAATCAAATTTTACTGGCTCTTATTAATTCAGAGAATTCTTTAAAAGTATAATAAAATTGATTTTTCACAAAAATATAAAGCAAATTGGTTAAATTCTAAATAATTTTCGTTAGTGATAAATAGTGGAGGTAAACATCATAGAGCCTAGAGGAACCACATGGCAAGTTATACGATGCCAAATTTAGAGGAAGATTGTGAAATCATCCTTAGTTGTATACTCTATCGAAAACGACTTTATCACTTAAATTCAAAGTCTTTAATTATGAATCAATAGGTATTTATCACAATTGGTGATCGTGATTTTATCTTTTAAATATACTTATTTTTCTCAAACGTTTTAGGATTGCTTATTGAATCGATCGGAGGGATAATTATGCTTAACAATTTGACTTATTAAATATCATATTTTAAATATACTAATCCGCTAGTCAACCAATAAGCTATCGATTGGTTCGGTGTCGGATTAGGAATTAGCGGACGGTTATCGGCGGTGTATTGGCTCCAACATTCTATGCTCCCTTCTTTCACTTTCACACACAATTAGATTGATCTCCCATCAAACAAAACATTTTTTCTAGCCCTACTTAATCTGATAAATCAGTAATTGTAAATAACAGTGTGACACATATGAAGTCTAAATTTTGAGGGTATAAGCACATTAGTATTTACTTAATAAATATACTTACGGTAAAACTATAACTACAATAATTCTTAATGGGTTAATGGTTAACCCAATAAAAAATTGAGTAATCTGCCCCGCGCCGATAAATCGTTAACTATAAAAATTTAATTAGTTGACAAACCGTTAATATGATAATCTAATACAGATAAGCCAATTTTGCGATTGACTTATCGGTTATGGTTCGATTTTGAACTACCCTAAAACACATGTTATAACCTACTTGATAATCAATTTTGGCTTACATTTAAAATAATATTTGGAGATTATTTTAAATAAATAATAGTTCATTAAATTGACCACTTATTTCAATTTTAAACTTTAAATTTGAAAGTTTGAAAAACAAGTTTTAGGATTTTTTTTCTTTTATATATTTTCACTCATAAGATTTTAGTTGTATTTCATATCTAAATCCAATTTCAACTTCAACTTTTTTATATTTTATTTTTCAAATTTCAAACAATTTATCCAAAGAGAGAACTACACAAATAGGACCTATTAGACAAAATCGTTATCTAAATTGGACTCAATCCAATATATTTATCTTGATTGAACTCACTGCCCAAACTATTCACCCAAGTGTCCCCTTGTTCTATTCACTAAATCACTGATTCTTCATCCTTAATATCATCTGAGTATGTACGTTTATATATATATTATGATTGTATCTACATATTATTATATATTATGATGATATATCAAGAAATAATTGAGCAGTTTTTATTGTCTCTTCCTCCTTGATACCATTATATATATATATACACACTCTAATGGTATCAAGGTGTAACTGAATAGTGTTTTTCACTGAAGCATTTCTTATTCCTCTTTATATAATCTGATGGCATTAACCACTAAACGTGAATTAGTAGTTAAAAAAACGGGGTATGAAAGTAAGGGGCAGCCCTTTCTATATTTATTTTTTGGAAAAGAGTCAAAATTGTCCCTGAACTATGCGAAATAGACCACTTATACCCTCCATTACATTTTGGGATCAAAAATACCCCCGCAGTTATCCCAGGAGACCACAAATACCCTCAAGAGTTAATACCCCAATTTTTTAGTGATGTGGCAAGCCACATGGGACTAATCCCTCCACCTAAGCATTGTCAACTAAGATTCACTACAAAAGAGCTTGACTTTTAGTGGCGACAAAGTCGCCACAAAATCCCAAAATATTGCCACTAAAGGTTATGAGTGATTTTTAGTGGCCACTAAGGCTCCAACAACCATTCGCTAGTAAAACCTATTTTTTCAANTTTTTCAAATTTCAAACAATTTATCCAAAGAGAGAACTACACAAATAGGACCTATTAGACAAAATAGTTATCTAAATTGGACTCAATCCAATATATTTATCTTCATTGAACTCACCGCCCAAACTATTCACCCAAGTGTCCCATTGTTCTATTCACTAAATCACTGCTTCTTTATCCTTAATATCATCCGAGTATGTACGTTTATATATATTTATATATATATATATATATATTCTGATTGTATCTACATATTATTATATATTATGATGATATATCAAGAAATAATTGAGCAGTTTTTTTACTAAAATATTGTCTCTTCCTCCTTGATCCCATTATATATATGTATATATATATACATTCTAATGGTATCAAGGTGTAACTGAATAGCATTTTTCACTGAAGCACTTCCTATTCCTCTTTATATAATCTGATGGTATTAACCACTGAACGTGAATTAGTAGTTAAAAACACGGGGTATGAAAGTAAGGGGTGGCCCTTTCTATATTTATTTTTTTTGGATAAAAGTGTTCTTTTCCCATATACAAATGCTTGTGGGTCAGAGCCCAAATATGAAGAAAACCCAGTTATTGGAAGCCCAATTACCATTTCCACCAACCAAGCACATGAGTTTCCTGTCTATGGCTACTTCCATTTCCATTGACCCATTTTCTCTTCGCCTTCAATATTCGTAAGCTTTCGAACTTTTGCTCCTTTCTATTTCTCTGAGATTTGGTTTTTCTTTAAAATTGATGAATTCTTTGACCTTTCTGTACAGATATTACTGAAGCAGTTGATGACTTGGAACTGTATTTACAATGTGGTCAGCGTCAAATTTGCAGGCTATGTCATTCAGACCTCGAATCATTCAACCTCACTTCTGCAATGACGTGAGTTTTTTTGTTTGTTTTTTTAGTCTTTCAATTTTTGTTTTTATGTGTTAGTGAATTTGGGGATACTAAGGGGAAATAGTTGCACTTGATGGCAACATCTATCTTTTTAACTTCAATCCAAGTATCTATGTTCCCCGTGTAGACCTATTGTATTGTAATTTGTAACTGAATGAGGGAGAAAAAGGGATCAACTTATAGTTAATATGCGTTTAAATATGTAGATGGTGATAGTTCAGATAGGAAAAAAGAACAATTGATAGTTGGGGTATGAAAATATGGCCGACCACCGGTAATTGTGGGAGTAAAGTTTAGTTCATTGATTAAAGGTCCTTCACTCATCCTACAATATTTGGTTTCTATAGGTAATGATTTAGCTTTTCTAGGATTTCTATAACCAACAATTGGTATTGACTTGTTTTTAATTTTTCTGCATATCGTTAGTGTTAAATTTGTATGTAATTTTAGTAGTTGGTAATATCTTATTNTTTTAACTTCAATCCAAGTATCTATGTCCTCCATGTAGACCTGTTTCATTGTAATTTGTTACTGAACGAGGGAGGAAAAGGGATCAACTGATAGTTAATGTGCGTTTTAATATGTAGATGGTGATAGTTCAGATAGGAAAAAAGCAAACAATTGATAGTTGGGTATGAAACTCGCCAAAAATGATACTCCCTCCGTCCCAATTTACGTGAGGTACTTTGACTCGGCACGAAGTTTAAGAAAGAAAGGAAGACTTTTAAAACTTGTGGTCCAAAATAAATGATAGAAATTTGTGTGACTGTAAATTATTTCATTAAAGGTAAAATAGACATTTTATAGTTAAATTGTTATATTAATGTGTCATTCTTTTGGGACTGATCAAAAAGGAAAGTAAGTCACATAAATTGGGACAGAGGGAGTAGTGTTTATGGATGATAGGCCTTCGTATTCCTTTTTAATTGAAATGAAGTCTACTTGAATTCCTAGTGATTTTAGCTTTTTTTAGTCAACTTACTTGTTCTATCTGGTCACTCAATTAATACTTTCAAGATCGTTGTTTCACACCTTTGTATTGGCGCATTTGGAGGTCTACATAGGACATGACTAAATCATCTCAAGCAGCCTTCTCTTTTTTTATCCTCTATGTGTGCTTCTTTATGTTAACATAAAGTAGTCTAACTATGGTAAATCCTTGAATATTGATACAATGGGTTCATATCGCCGACCACCGGTAATTGTGGGAGTAAAGTTTAGTTCATTGATTAAAGGTCCTTCACTCATCCTACAATATTTGGTTTCTATAGGTAATGATTTAGCTTTTCTAGGATTTCTATAACCAACAATTGGTATTGACTTGTTTTTAATTTTTCTGCATATCGTTAGTGTTAAATTTGTATGTAATTTTAGTAGTTGGTAATATCTTATTTTATGCAACATTAAAGGAAAATGTTGATATCTCATTTTCATAATCTTATTGTAGTGTGTGAAACATGTTTTTAGATTTATAGTTAGAACTTAGTCCATCCATGATTGTGTGACCCTTAACTTACTTCATTTATGACATAACTCCATCACATAACTCCCTATAGTATAAGAACAAGAGTTGAAACTCTTGAATTAAAGTGGGAGTTTAAGGAAAGAAGAGTTATGAGTGAAATGGAGTTATAAGTCACTAAGTTAACCTATAAATTGGAGTTATTTGAGTCATTCTCAACATACTGAGATTTGAGAGGTAAATTTTTAGATTAAAGACTGTAGTTGTTGTGGAGAAACGACAAGACTCCACAAGTGATCTTGTAGGAAATCACTTAGATAATTGGTGGCGGTAACATACATCGACCCTAATAGAAGGTATGCCTAATTTTGCATAAATCTCCAAGTAATTTTATTTATTCATTGGTATCAAAGCACGATATAGATGTGTATATATCTCACCATTGTATGATTAAAATTTGATGGACAACTGTATTTCATTTGAAAAATGTTGCCTGACAAAAGATTTCTGAAAAACATGGTTACACTCATAGTGCCTTGTTCATGCTGCAAACGTCAATAAAGTGCTTAATTGACTAATAGTAATGGGTAGGTTACAAACTTTGACATTATTCGATTGAAAGAAGTTGGCAAAAATGCCGACTTTTCACTAATGTCAGTTGTGTGAGACACATAATAAAGTTATTCCGAGTCAATATATAGTTTAGTGGTTTGAAAGGACAAAGCAAATCCCTTTTCACGAAGTCTAGTAGGACATGCATTTAAATTTTCTGATAAAATGAAAGAAAGAAAGTAAAAGGAAAGTAACTGGAAGTGTTTACAGTTGTGTCAAATTCTGTAACCTAAGAGGTCTCGATCTATTTATTACTATTGTTCTTCTCCTATTTAATTTATCCTATGAAGAAAATGTGTTACGTACAACTTGCATCATGTGTACACTTTCTAGCTGCATTTCACCTTTATTCTCCTACTTCAAATGCAGGGATGCACTAAGTTCAGACAACACATGTTTTTAGCTTGGTCCAGAAACAACCGAGTCGAGACCAACCACTGCCTTACTTCACATCTCCATATGCAATGTTGTGCAGATTTAGCGGACACAACTAAGATAGTTTCTGACAATTTTCCTGGAAACTGTGCTTTTGATTCAAAAGCTAGAACTTTCAGTAAGTTCTTCTTGCTTGGTTTGAAGATATCTTTAGAACTACTCCCTCTGTCCCAATATATGTGACACATTTCGCTTTTCGAGAGTCAAACAGTTTAAGTTTGACCGGAAAATATGCATGAAATCTTCAATTTTTTTGAAATGAAATTTATATATTTGTAAACTACGTAAAAAGTACTATAAGTCACAATAATTGACAATCCATAATATTTAAAAGATATATGAAAAGTTTTATTGTCAAAAATAGACTTGTTTGAATATCGAAATCCGAAATGTGTGTAATCTAGTAGATGTTTTGTCGTAGATTGAAATGCTGTAACTCATTTTTTGGAGGTCTCCAACATGTCCTTAATGCTGATGAATACAATTTTACCCTTATAAGAAAAAAAAAATTGGGACGGAGAGAGTATTGTTTATCTCTTTTTAGGATGTAGAATTATAGTTAAATAACATAAGATTGTTGAGTTCGTCAGATATACCTTATCTTATATATACCATCATTTGTTATCCTGCTAACTTAGAAGAGAGGAATATATATTGAAGATTTATGTAACTGATGACACCAACTAGTTTGGGGTTGCAAGTTGCAACATAGCTGATGTTGTTACTATTCTTGGGACTACTAGAATGGTACTACTAGCTGATGTGTTGGCATTTTCTTTTACTTGGACATCATATGAGATCGAGGATGGCATTATGGGAAAGAAAAAAGCAACGTCACTCCAACTACTTCTGTTCCTTTGCCCTTCGTAGCATCTTACAGTTATAAAATCTTCCTTATACCAGTAAGTAACCAGTGCTTTGAGAAAGCATTTTATATAGACTCCCAGTCACAGATCCCTAAATTCTTGTCATTTCCAAGTGCCTGCTTTTGTCCTCCATATTTAGCGGTAGCCGGTCAGTGCTATGGAGAAGTCTTGAAATATGTACTGTATGTAGCATGTCAGGGTTAACAGTTTGCGTCTTTCCCCTTTAATCTCTATTCTTCTATTTGGGTTACATTAGATTTCTTCTTTCTTAAGCTATAAAATTGTCTAACTGTGTATTTATCCAGAACAGAACCTTTTAGACAACCATCCCATTCGCTATTGCTGGGACGATGCCAAGTCAGGAGTGAAGATTCAGAAGGAACCTTGAGTGGCGAAAGCATCTTGCAAAATGAAGAAACACTGGCTCGAGATTTAAGGACTGCTATTAAAGAGGAGAACTATGCCCAAGCAGCAAAAATCAGGGATAGCCTCCGGCTTCTCCAGGAGAATAGTAATGCATCTGTACTAGCAGCAAATGCTCGATTTTACAATGCTTTCAAGACTGGAGATTTAGCTGCTATGCAAGCCCTCTGGTCAAGGGGTGAGAATACATGCATCGTTCACCCGGGGGTGAGTGGCATATCAGGCTATGATCTTGTAATGGGAAGCTGGGAGTTTGTGTGGGCAGAATATGATTTCCCACTTGAAATAGAGATCAGAGATGTCCAGGTTCATGTTAGAGGTGATCTCGGGTACGTCACGTGCGTTGAAATGGTCAAGACAAAGGGTAGCAGCTGGGGAAAACAGTTTGCTACTAATGTGTTTGAGAAGGTTGATGGACAATGGTTCATATGTATTCACCATGCCTCTTATATTGACCTGTAAATTGTGAACGAGAGAGCTGTTTTAGTGGGAGTGAGAAATCTTATATTATCATAGGTTTTGTAACCTATTATTATTCAGTCATACAACAAGCATATTTTGTTTGATCAAGCTATCGAAATCAGCTTATTAGAGAACATTTGAGTAACAAAAGTGCTTTTACATGTCAAATTATGGAAGCTTAGCCAAACTGCCTGAAAGCTTTTGCCATGATAAAGCTGGGATGGGACAAGCAAAGAGTGAAGGATCTTTTTCCATTTTAAATTTAGAATATACATCTGATTTTTCTTCTTCTGTTCAAATGTACAATTTATTCTTTCAAAAAGTACTTGAGCATTTAATTGTGCATAAAGATCCTGGAAGATAAAAAGATAAAATTGGAGTGTCAAATATGTATTGGATTGACCCACAACATCAAGATTATGGAAACCTGAATAACAGTAGAACCATCAACATTACCTTAGATAAAAATAAAGGAAACGAAATCCAGCCACTGTATATTCAAGAGTACTACTTTCTCTAAAACCTTTTCTACCGAGTTCATTTCTATACCTTGCGGCGTGACAGTATTTCCTTCTTTCTATAAGAGAATTTACAGCTGATCAAAGACGTACAAAATGAGAGATCGAAGATTAGACTTATTTGAACCACAGATTTTCAGTTTGCAAGATGCAATTAGGAACATGTGATGCTAAAACAGTCTCTCAGAATTCCCTAGATCCTTCCAACAGGGGAGGGGGGTGGAGATGACACATATCTTTGAGGGACTTGTCCTTGGACTGCGGTTGAAGCCTTTGTCCCCCTCGTGGCATCTGAAGAAGCTTTCTTCTGTCCTAGCGATCCAATATCAAAGATGTCAGCTAGTTTATGACTAGTCAGGGCAGAGACACATATGGAGAATGCCTCTAGCAAAGGAACTGATGAATCAAATTCGACAGAGTAAAGTCCATTCTTGAGTGGTGCCATACTGAAGATAGGCTTGCTCCTCCGATCTCCTCCCTGTGAAGAAGCATTGGTAACCAAATATTATTCAAGAATTATCAAGAGAAGCAGCAAACAAAGTGAAATTAAGTTTGACACAAACAAGTACCTGAATCAAAAGGTTTAGAAAATCTTGGCTCCTGCAATTCTTATCCTGTTCAAGTATCTTTAGCTTGCAACCAACATCCCACCCTCCACAATCACATAATCCACCAGATCTCCATCGTTCAAGTAATGATGAAGGAGTTCCATCATTTGGCAGGTTATGTGTACCACCAGGAAGAATGACTACAACATCACTGTATGTTTCACAGGTCTCTCCGGGTAATTGCTGCATACCTTCTTGTTTATATTGACTTGAGTTCATAACGACAATGGCAGCAAGCTCTCTCTTTTGACAAGAATCAGGGACTTGCTTTTCCACCTGTCCACAATCAATGCTATACAAGATAGATTCCCTTTGCACAGATATGCTTTTCTGCTCATGTACACTTGAGTTTTGAACTTCAGAACAAGAAATCTCCATCTGGCCAATAACTTTATAACCAAAGCCAGCACTTTTCTCTTTTGGTCCATGGCTCATCCAACCCCCACTCCTCCTTTTAATTTCATGGACTGCATAGAAAGCATAAACCAAGCTACTTCCACCCTTCCCGGACGTTGGTAACTTCTTGACAGCTGCAACAAGAATGCCACCATCATCATCAACCACAAGTTTAAAAGTTGGAACTCCATCCTTAAGTGAAAGCTGTAGAAGAGCCTGAAGAGTTGAGGGGAGATGCTTTTTCACATGAACATATTTGCTATGGTTTTTAGTGGGCAAAGTATTGCCATTTGAGTTTCCATTAGAAAATGGAAATGTCTCAGCTGAATGAACACCCTTAGGCTTCAGTAATGGATCTAGGAGTCTTCTCAAAGGACTAGATCTTCCTCTGATATTAGCATTTGGCTTCTCCCGATTACTGAGATCCGCACTGGAAGAAGCTCCTGCTGGGCCAGACTTGGGGATGTTATTTGTACTATTCAATGGTGGAGCAGCCGAGGACTCCTTAAAACTGAAACTTCTGCTCATTCGACTAAGACTAAAGCTAAACCTCTTATTAGGGGATGGATGTCTTCCCTTCACCACTGCCTGCTCTGCAGTGTCCAAATCTGCTCTCTGCGAAGTATCAGCTGGGACTCTCAATTCTACATCAGATTTATTGTGTTTCAGACATTTGGCATCAAATGAAGAGCGACTAGTTATCCTCTCATTTTGACATGGGGATGAGCATAAATCTGTTATGTCCCGAGCACTGGACAACTGGCGTTGCTTCACATGAGACTCTGTATTCGTTGCAGAGCTTGCAGGCAGAGGACATGAATGTGGAACAGCAAGCAGTTCACTAGAGAAGGAATCCAGAGAAGAACAATCAGAAAATCCCGTCCTCATCGCATCAGCTGGTTGCTCATCAAAAGATGTTCTCGATTCTGAGAATTGAGAGGCCTCCGTACTTGTTTTTGAACGATGTTTTGGAACCAAGAGAACAATATTCTTAGGTTCAGCAGCATAATTTTGGGAACAAAGGTTGTCTTCATTGTCAAATTTGATCTCGCTTTTACAATCTTGAAGACGGTTTGTATGACTACAAGGAACACTGACATTCTTAATCGGTACCCAGAACAAATCTTCTTCATCTGGTTTCAGATTTTGAACAGAATCACGGTCCATGTATTTGCCAATATTTAGTTCAGAATTGCGCCTGCGAGGTGGTACCTCCTTCATAAGACGTTGTTTATGCTTACCATGCTTTGTGGGGCACCGTGTAGTTTGCATATCCTGGATCCGAATACACTCTGATTGGGATTGCCGCACGGGTTCTGCAAGCTTTTGTTCACAAGATGGAACGCTCGGTAATGGCATTTGCTTTCTCTGAGAAGAGATGCCATAAGCTTTGGGAGGCCTAACAGCAACAAATGAAGAACTACCTGATAACGTTTTACGATGACAGCTTGCAGGCATACGTTCATTATACTTCCATTTCTCCAGACGCTCCCAATCAAGGACTCCGAAATTCAAAGCCTTTCCTTGAATATTCTTTCCTTTTTCCGCGTGCTGCAGATAACCTGGCAAATTGGACATGTACTTGACAAGCTCGTCATCTTTATTTTCCTTACTCCCTAACCACTGGTTTTGGTGATCTCCAGAAGAGGTCAATTGTGAAACATTCTGATTGACCGTCTTGCTTAAGCCATGATGCCTGCTAATGTATGGTTTATCTTCTGTGCTTTCAACTTTATACTTGTCTTTGGGCTTTGAACTTTGATTTGCTAGGGATGATTTAATCTCTTTTGCAGCACTGGAGCTTTCATGATGACGTCTAGTTTCTAGTCGGTGCCCCATTTTCAAACTTCAATTACATTCTTTACTGCAAAGGGAAAAAAAGGTCTTAGTATATTTGAAAGACATAAAATAAAAATCACAACAGAGACATGCTACAACATCCATTACTCAATGTATCACTAGGAAAGAATTTGAACGTTATGCCCGACCACAAGGACTCCTATAGAAGACAAATGCACAAAAGAGTTGGAAGGACTAAGCAAACTAGTAACACAAGAACTCCTAGACAAAATATTCATCGTACTTCTTGAACCAATATGAAATCATTCAGGCCTAAAAGAACAACAGACTTCTAGTGAGTCGGATGTTTGACAGAAAACGGTAGCTTTATCAAGAGCAAAGGAATTGTGCGAAGTATGCAGAGTAATGACCTGAACTGAATGTCGACCCTGATAAAAATGAAAGTGTTAGCAGACCAATAAACTAAAATACTTCAAGTCAGTGGTCAATATCGTTTTCTAGCAGTAAGCAATCAATAATTCAGCTTCTTTAAAATAGACAATTTGCCAACTATACGAGTATACCGGAAAAGGGCCAGACCAAAAGGGTCTATTATACGCCGCCATACCTTAACCAGTTATGCCAATTCCATGTTCACAAGCAATGAATAGAACCTAAATCAAACAGGACAACTGATGGATTTGCAGAAGTACTAAGAGAATTCGAGCAAGTGCAAATGCTGAAATCTCATCATTTCTAGTAAATGCTGCAATCAGCCTTCTATGAAGTTGACACAAGAACTATAACTAAATGAAGCTTTAGAATCACGTTTCGATTCTTACATACTATACTTTCAAAGAAGATTTGTATATAGATAAATAATAAGAATAAAAACATAGAAATAGAAATATGGAACTACTAAAACCAGCCAAAAGCATTTGCTTAGCAACCCAATAAGACATATTTTCTTCACAATGAAAAAGCATGACCTGACAAAAGTGAGAAAATCAAATCCTAACTGGAGTACTGGACCAAAAGTATCAAAACACCATCTTTTTCTGAGTCTTCAACCATAAGATTCTGTGTATCTGTAACATAAAGCAACACAATCCCCACAACTTTAACTTACAGATTGAACATTTCCCACCCAGCTGGACCCAAAGTGTCATGAATCTAATTCATTGTTCAACATTTCAATCCACTCACTAAAAAACAACAGTTCAACTGAAATGGTATTTTTACATGAAAGTTGTCAATTGAAAAAAAAAGCCTAATTTCTGAAACAAGATCTGAGAGTCAATAATCACAAGTGTTAATACAGTTGAATAAAATTCAAACCACCTTACAGATCCAGTAAAATGGAGCTCACAAACAATATCTAAGGCTCACACTCACATAAAAAGGAATGTTATACCACATACCACAAAAAAATATCAAGAAATGTAGACCCATAATGCAACATTTTTAGTGGTAACAAAGAAAAGACAAAAAAAGAAGAAGATAAAATCAAGAAAATACAGACCCATAAAACCACAACATTCAAGATTTTGAGTGGGTATAAAAGCAAAGACCCCCCAAAAATAAAGATTCACCAAAAATGAAGACCCATCACACAATATTCATGGAAACCCCATTTCAAGATTTAGTGTGATAAAAAGGAAAAAGACAAAAAATCAAGAAAATGCAGACCCTTAACACCACAACATTCACTTGAAAAAAAAAAAAAAAACCCCCCATTCCAAGATTTTGAGTGGGTAAAAAGCAAAGAGAAAAAAAAATGCAGACATGTAGCAACAATATTCATGTAAATCCCATTTCAAGGAGATTTGCAGAAATGAATGTACTTACAGTAAAGGCAAAGAAAGGAATAGCAGAACAGAACAGAGCAGAGAGAGTTCCAACTTCCAAAGCTAAGGAAAATCTACTTGGAATGGCATGAAACGTTTTCTTGAAAAGGAGAGAGAAACTGAGTATATACTCCAAAGTTGATATATACATATACGTATAGAGAGAGAAAACCCCGCGAAAATCTAGAGAGAGAGAAACAGAGGCGTTTCGTTTTCAATCGAACGGTGCAAAGTGGAGTGGGCCAGGGTAGGAGTGTCCGTGTGGGCCCTTCTGTTATTGGGCCCCATTTATTTGACATGATTTCAACTTCACGAATCCCTAGGCCCAGATTTCTGATATCAGTGGGCCCTTCTCACGGTAGGAACGCCCTGTGCCAATAATCACATCATATTTCGAAAGTTTTTCAATTACTATAAAATATTTAAATTTATTTTCGAATACATTCATTGATTGTTCAATACATTATTTAATGAGAGATGTATTTGAGAAGGAATAAGGTATATGGATGTATCTAAATGAGGAGGGATGTATCCGAGAGAAATTTTTTATAATAATTTAGAATTTTAGAGATTATGACATTTTAAATTGTGTATTTATGTGATTTTTCTATAAAAAAAAAAAAGAAGATGAAGAAGCTATTTTCATAGTTTTTAGTAGTTTCTTATTCTTCGATTATTATTGTTATTTATATTGTACAATCGACATGGAGTAATATACAAATGGATTTGTTAATTTGACTTTAGAAAAGTATGTAACACAGCATAAACTACATCAATGTATTTTTTTCGTTTCGAATTATTAAAAGTGGTTCAAAATTTTATTACACTTTTAATTTGAATAGCATCAAACTACAATGAAAATGATATGAAGGTATAATAAACAAGTTGGTGATTTACAAGAAAAAAAAAAGTTGGGTAGAGAATAAACTAAGTTACAAGTTATATCTTCCTTAACATACACAAAACAACTTCATAATTCATGACTCATGACTTGGTGGAAAAATAAGAATAATTTAAGCAACCATAGGAATTATTATTTTATTTTTTTTAAAAAAAAAAAAAAAACATGTGAAATCCTGCAATATATGACTTTCTTACACACATATTATTTTATTCTCTTCCCTGGAGGAAAGGGTACCTTATTTGTCCACACATAAAAACATTGAACTAGTTTGACAGAAAGCTTTTTGGACATATATATAGTGTGGATGAAAGAAAAATAATTTAACCAATGAGATCATGCAAATTATGGATAATATGCATGGACAATATTAAATATTTTTCCACTATCAAGTCAATTTAACAATTTCTAGTAGATTATTGCTTGTCGTGTAATGCTAATATCTTGCTTATATATGTATAACAGTAAAAATAATTTTTAACGACAATAGATCGCTGTCAGAAAGGGGATCTTCTTGGTCAATTGAAGTAGTTTATGGACATAGTGTGGATAAATCGTTGAAATAAGAGGCCTACACTGTTTTATTCATTTGTCTATTTCCATTATTTGTATGTAGATACGACAATTTAAGGCATGGTGAATTTGAAGCTGGCTCTTTTGGACTTTTTTGGTGCTAGAAGTTGAAAAATGTTCCTAGGCAATCTTTTATTTTTATTTTTGTGTAACAATTATATAAGCCATTTGCACGTTATTTTATTGGGATCAAGTATTCTTAATGAAATTATCAATTACACATTTAAACTATACTTTTTTTAATTTATTTATTTCGTATTATTTACACCTAAACTATGTGGAGATCATAATACCTCCCTGCAATGAAATGTAGTGTAAAATAATATGTGTAGATATAACTTTGTATTCAATTTTATTCTCTTGGTTTAATATATATAACAGTTGATAATCTAATGGGTTTGTTTTTTCTTCTTAAAGAAGGTATCCAAACTATGGCATTTATTATGATTAAATATATTAATTATTATATGTATATGTAAAGAAATATCTGACTTATTTGGTCTCTTTCTTGAATTGTCTGAAAATATGTGTAGTAGCTGATTTTCGGGGAAAGTGATTACTGATTTGGAAATAGCCACATAAAAATTGCGAAATTTTTTTTCCTTTTTCCATTATCTTTTTTTCATTTGGTGTTCGATACCTATATTGAAGTCCTATTAAATCTGAATTCATGTCGAGAAATTTCATTGTAGAGGTGAAACGCTATCTAATAAAGATGATTTCGTAATTAGGGAACTTGAACTGAGACCTATGATTAAAAATGAAGGCGTACTTACCCCTCCACCATTTCTTTACTACTCCGGGAAGAAACGTTATTGTCCATAAAAATATACTCCCTTTATTTTATTGGTTTGATTTTGATTCGAAATTTCATAAAGTAATTTTTAAAAAAAATTATAATTTGAAATATTTAAAAATAAAATATTATTAAAAAACAAAAAATTCTTTTAACAATAATAATTAAAAAAACAAATAAATTAAAACGGTAGTATATTTGGTCCTAATTTGGCGCCAGTGGGAGGCTAAATGGTCAAAAAGGAATTATAATAGTAGTACAAGTAATTATTTTTTAAAACAAAAAAAAAGTGAATGACGTTTTTTGCGGCACATGTTTCCAGAAAAGCCACGTCAAATAAATTGATGTTGAAAAGACCTAATAGGCTAATAATAATAATAATATATTATACTCCCTTCGTTTTTTTTATATGTCATTCTTATTATAAATAATTAGGTTATACTAATACTTATCATTTCATAAAATCAATGCATAAATTACAATATTATATCTATTTTTATTCTTGTGAGTTATTAGCCTTAAAAATATATATTTGACTAACATAGAAAAACTAATATAATTCATGTTTATTAGTCAAATTAATAAACCAAAATAAATTAATTCATATTCTTTGATTGAAATTTGATTTAAAAAAAAAGAAAGATAAAATAATAAATTTATTTAATTTCTTAATACACGTGAAATAAAGAATGTTGACAAATAAATATGAACTTGATGTTGTAACAGAGGTTGGTTCAATGTCTATAATTTACTTTTTTTCTAACAATACTCTATTTAATTATGATTATGAATAGGACTTTTGAATAGATATCATAGTGTAGTGTTCTTAAATTTCATCATAAATGAAAATGAATAATGCACCAAAGCTTAATTTTCACTGATCAAAAGTCGCTTTCTCTGTTATTTGAAATGAATACAATAATTAATTATATCTTTCTTGATTCTATGTCCTAAATTTGCGCGGGAAAAGAGTTGAAATTATTATATTAGTTTTTATTTGTTCATGATGAATTTTGCAAAAGAAATAATAAATAAAGTGTATATTTTTTTTTATGATATTCATATTTGTTGTATATAGTCTAAATGAACTTACGAGATGCAAATTTGGAATCAGTATTATAAATTAGAGTAAATAAACGTGTCAACTTTTATATCCTATTGGCTTTTCACATCTAAAAGTTGGACACTAAATTAAAAAAAATTAACGCCACAAGTGATCATAATGTAAAGTAAACCAAAGTTGGCTAATTAATTAAGCTTCACGTAAGTGGTTGATAAAAAGATTAAAGAAAAAAAAATGATGAAAAATGAATTTGGCACGCCTAGTGTGAAATAATCCATCATTACTTTTTTATATTATCTATTCATTACTTTTGCCTTTTCTTGTTTTTAAATGATGCCAATCTTGTAATGCATTCGTGTTCCATGGTCAATGTGTAAACATTTTGATGGAGTGGTATGTAATCCTAAAAGAGATTTTGGTTAGGTTTGATCGAGTTATAATTGTGGATTTATTAGCAGTAAGAGTCGTGATAAACATGATAAAGTGATAAGTACTTATTCATCCTTAATTAAGAGTCTTAGGATCACTTACCAAATATGTAACCATATTTGTTAGGGAACGCTTAATTAAGTACCCCTCAATAAGGGACTTTTCGACAAGAATTCAGATTCAGTCATACTTTAATAGACACCCCGTGGATCCCCAAACATTTTTTTTATTGGTTTGGAAAGATGAAATTGGAATGAGTAGTTTTGAGTCTTTTATGAGAATTCATTCATATACAACTGGTGTTATTATATTCCTTTTATATTGCAAATGAATGGTTGAATATAGTTTGCTTGAAGGTGAAGCATATGTGTAATCATGAAATTCAGATACTTAGCTTTTTTACTTGCATAGAATTTGCTAAAAATCCTCTAGGTACCTTTTGAGAATAATTTATGGTGAAGCTTAATCCTCATGATTTGTGAAATTTATATAGAATCAATTTATAAATAAAATATTACTCCTAACAAAGACGTAGCATAGGTTTATAGCTGCATGGAGTAATTAATGCACATTGAGGTTTGTCTATTAGAAAATAATAGCAACAAAAGTGGGTGAGCATTGTTTAGTGTGAATAGACTCGGACCGTAAGAGTCTATTGTATGTAGTGTTATTTATGGTTTAACGAATTTTCTTTTAAGTAAAATCCCTTTCTTTAAATCTTTTTAGTTGGGACAAAAAATTCAGGACCATCTCTTATTAAGGTCATTCTCGTAAAATCATCTGATCAATTTATGATAGCCAACATTCATATTTTAATTAATTAAATTACTCATTTTGTACCAAAAAAGTTTGTACAAAAAAAAAAAAATAGTTCAAAACATTTATTACTCTCTCTTTTAACTGGTTTCTTCAATTTCTCTCCAACTTTATTTCTCATTATACTTGTCTGATAAACACTCTTTTTGTTATTTTCATTATTTTTTCGAGTTCGTCGAACAAAACACCATGTTGTTTGTGATTTATTTTGGTTAGGTGATATTAATTTTTGTTGAAACATGTTGTTGAGTTTCAATATCAATTTTAAATCGAGACGATTTAAAGAAGATTGGAGTTGATTTTAGATTTAAAATTCAAGATCGAAAATGATTTCATCCGTGTATATTCCACTATAGATATGTATATATGTGAATATCTCATTGTATCTCCTGTATCATCTATGTATATGTAAATACCCATAAAAATTTGTGTGTGATAGTTGTGGACATGATACGGTAAAACATTTATCATCATGTAAGAAGCAATAACTATATAAATACCTTACCCTTTAACTTTTGAAAATTCATATTACTATATGATATTCCATTTGGATGGAATGGCATAATTAAAGTTGTGAGCGGAAAAGAAAAGTATAGATAGATAGATTGAACAGACGATTTAAATTATTCTTGATTTCTTGTACTATTAGGATCATTTGGTTGGAACTGTTAAAGAATGTCAAAAGTTCACATTGGTGGTTAATGAGATGGATTGACTTCTTATAAGGCTCGGGCAAATTCTCCTCCCTATGAGGCATGAGCTATCTTTTGGGGTGTGAGTTAGGCCTAAAAACTAATATAATTACAAGTTATCACATAATAAGTTATTCCATCATGTATATGAGATAACTTATCCCATCACCAAAGCATAAATGATAAAATAAATAATGTATATGGGATAATTTATCTCGTCATTAAGACATAATACATGAGTATCTATTAATACTTCTAATCAAATGCACAATAAAATAGTCATGCATTTTATCATGGTATTATTAATGTTGATAACATCGAATATTTGAATCCTGTTTTCCACGTTATCTCCATCACATCCTTAAAGGAATTCAATTCTCTTTTAATTTTAGCCGTAAAATAATTCCACATTACACACCATCTCCTTTAACTTTAAAAATTCCATTTCTTAAAATTTGTAACTCTTTACCCTATATAAATACCTCACCCTAACCCTATTATTCATGATAATTCTACTAAACTCCACAAATCACATTAAATTTATTAAATATCTTATAACTAGAATTCCTCTTTTTTTCGATAAACGATGCGATCCTCAATTCAAAAAGAAACGATACCAAGAAGTTATGAACAACAAGTTCATGATCCTTATTTCAATCACTACGCACCGTTTTATTCAAACAATGTGTACGACCTTTTTGGTCGTGATAAAGGTTGGAATTATAATTTCCACGAATTTTATGACGAAAATACTTCAAAATTACCGTCCAATCAGCTACCTGCAAAGCTGATGAAAATACAGCATAAAGAAGCAATAGAGGCACATTTCTTTAGGTGTCAATTGTATGGCTACAATGAAAGACATGTCAAAATACAGGTAATCAATTCTTTAGATTCGAGTTAAAAACACATCTAAACTATATTTTATTTTTTTTCAGTTTCATAGCTAAATTATTGAAGATGCGCTCATTGATTAGTTTGAAAAAACACACCTGAGCTAATATGTGTTGATGTGTGTATTGAACGGACAAAACAATTCATCTTGACAAAAATTAAATAAACTATTAGTATTAATTAAAAATAATGATTAAAATATTACGTCCCAAATAAATAAATAATTTTTTTTTAAAATATAAAATTTAAAACATTTTTCTTACCCCTTTCCCTTCCATAAAAAAAAATAATTAGAGATAGAAAAAAGTTCTATCCCACCCTCTAAAAGAAGTTTAAATATAGATAATTTCTTTTACAGAAAAAGTTCAAAAATGCGAGAAATAAACAAAAAGGTCTTATGTTTATAGTTTGGTTGAAAATATCCTTGTCGTTAATATTTTAATCTAAAAAATATCTTTGTCATTGATAATTTAGTCCAATGCTCCTATTGTTATTAAATGGATAAAAATGTCATTCTTCTTTGGGAAAAAAGACAAACATACCTCTGAACTATTATAAATAGTATGCAAATATCCTCCGTCATACTTTACGACATTGTTGCCCTTGCCGTCCAAAACTAGAGCATATATACCCTTTATACTAACGGACATACACGTGTCATAATCTTTTCCACTGATCTGACATTTATTTAATATTAGATCGACGGATAAGATTACGCTTCCGTTAAAGTGAAGGGCATATATGCTCTAGTTTTTGGACGGCAGGGGCACCAATGTCCCAAAAGTATGATAGAGGATATCTGAATACCATTTACAATAGTTCGGGGTATATTTGTCCTTTTTCCCTTGCTTTTTTTTACGTGACTATAAGGATATAATTATCTTTTTTTCCTTTCTGTAATGTAAAGTTAATTCAGTTGAACCCATTGATTGTATGTTATATCCGCAGGTGGATGACAAAGTATTGACGATTAGTGGGAGAAAAAGGTATAGGAAATTCTCCACATCCTTTCAACTACCTGAGAATTCTATGCCTAATTCTTTTCAGAAATCAATGAACAGAATGGGAGTGGTCACTATAACTGTTCCTAAGATGGAAATTGGCAGGATCAACCACGGGCATCAATTAATTAATATAAATTAATAAATTTAAAAGGTTGATATATTATTATGATCTCAATTATATTTTATAGTATAGTATCATATTGTGGAATGAGAAGTAAAAATAAAGAGAAAGTAAAAAGAAGTGAGTTTGGGTTATGCTTGTGCAATATTATTAGTAATTACAACATAAATAAAATGGTATTTCTATTTCTTATTGTTTCATTGTTTTTTAATTTCCATTCTGAGCTAATTAATTTGTTGTTTCGATCGTTATTAATGTTGAAGACCTACTTAAGTGATTAAAATTAAAGTATGTTTTTTTTAAAAAAAAACACTTTTGACTTTCAAATGAGATTATACAAGTTACTAATAAGATACCATAGCTTGACAAGAATGATAACAAAATTAAAATAGATTAATAACAAAATTCATCTGTATCCTTAATAATCTAATAAAAAAGAGTAATATTAATTCAGAAAGTTACAGTCTAGTATATATGTTTTTATATATTTTAGCAAACACCTACAATTAGTATCGATCAACGGTCCAAAAATGAAAAAAAGTTCAATATTAATTGAGATCAAAAAATAAATTAAGATAATTTACTTTTAAAAGTTCGATAAAAACTTCTTTTTCAAGAAAATAATATGAATCTTCAATTCCGATTATTCTATTTTTATAGGAATTGATAAGATATGAGAAATACTTTGACGCTATTCAGTTTCATACTAATATATAGTTATATATTATATAGAAATTATTCCGATTTCAATGAACTTATAAATTAGAATATAGGAAAATAATAGTGAATATCATGTATATTTATCAAATATAATATTATATTTGATGATATACACACATGATATATACTTTCATAGGGGAGAAAACTTTACAATTGTTGATTCAATAATCTGCAAATTTTCACTTGGCTAGAAGAGTTGTTGTAACTCGTAAGTTCTTCAATGAATGAATATTTATTCGCAATCAATAATAGGTGAATGTAAGTCAACTCGACATTAAGATATGCTTTAATACAAATGAAGTAATAGTGTAGGTGGGTCATCGGAGGGTTGCTAACTCACGGTGGATAAAACTTTGACTTCTTTAGAAAAATCAATGTAGATTTGCCCATGATATGTTGGCTCCTTTATTGTGGGTGTGGGACTAACATATAAAAGAACATATATTTTATCGTCATCAATTTTTACTTCATGGATTTGATATATCAACAAGTCAATTAACTTTAAATTGAACAGAACTACGAGAATATAAAAGTCATTATCCAACTCTATTTGTTTCTAACAAGGCCATTTTCAAATTTTGAGAGCCTTGCCATATGCATGATATTGGCGTAAACCAACATAAATGTTAATGATGGGCCTCACATCGGTGTAAAATCATGAAATCGGTAAAGAAAAAAATTGTCTCACGACACCCTAAGATTCTTCCTTCCAAGTTACAATGCCTAAAAATAATAGGAAAATTAATTTGAAATCCCAAGTCGTGAATATTTCACAAACAAACAACTTTTGTTATTGCTTAAAAAAATCTTACAACATTACAAAATACTCATATATATCTCAAATTAAAACCCCAATCAAGAAAACAAAAAAATGCCACTCAAAGCTCATGCTCAATTGTTATGTAAATAAAAAAAGACAAAAGACAACATTAATTATGTAATTAATTAGTCACTAATTAATCTCAATGGTGTTAGCCTCAGATTTCTTAATCTCTTGTTTAGGAATTGTAACAGTAAGAACACCATTCTCCATACTAGCTTTCACTTCATCAATCTTAGCATTTTCAGGTAGCCAAAACTTTCTATAGAACTTGCCACGTGGCCTCTCGACGTGCCTCCACGTCTCATTTTCATTCTTTTGATCTTCTTTATTATAATCAACATCCTTAATCTCACCACTAATTTGGAAGACCCTTTCATCCTCAACTTCAACTTTGACTTTCTCTTTGTTTAATTTGTTTAATCTATGAAGATCAACTTTGATGATATGAGTCAATTAGGCTAAGGGGTTGGAAAATGGTGTTTAGCAATTGAGGAATTAGTGCCATTTTTGAAAATTTGATGGTAGCTGGTGAAATGATCGAGTGATTTTAACTCTTTTTTCTTTTTAGTTCGTTCAAAAAAGAATGTTATTTCCTATAATTAGAAACAATTTAATTTTAGAAATTTTCTCTTTTACTCTTAATGAAATGATTTATAACTACACAAATATCTGAGAATTGTTTTAGATTTGAAATTTCAAAAGTCTTCCATTTTTCTAAACAACAATTGAAATAAGTGAGCCAAACCATTTTAACCAAAAAAATAAATAAAATAATTGAGAATGTTACGAAAATCAAACATAAGAGAGAGTATAGGAGTACTTAATTTTCTTATGTACACTTTAATAAATTATTATTCGTAATAGAACACACTTTAGTTACTTAAAACTAAAGAACATGAAATACCCAAAAAATTGAATATACGGGCTTTAAATTTATTGCAACCACACAGTTTAGTTTAATTTGTATATGACTTTTGAATGCATGAAAATATACTTGAAATGAGTGTTTTATTGAAGAGTTTGAAAATAGATATATGAAGTAATTTGAAAAAAAAATTGAAGTCTTTCGATTCTAAAAACTGAAATCGACACAGAATGATCCAGATAAGGATTCTGGTGATACTCTCAAAAGAAGATTTTAACCACTTAATAATATCCACAAACATTTGGCTTATCGATAAATAATTTATTTGGCTTATTTTGAAAACTTAAAGATACTGGCCTATTTTGGAAAATAATAATTAAAAAAAGCGTTGAATTGATTAATTAAGAAATGAGAACTTTGAGTTCATATTTCAGCGAAATTTTAAAATATTCAATTACGTGAGTTGACAAACATTCTTAAGTAATTACTCCCTATATCCCTAATTACTTGTTCATTTTGACAAATTAAGAAAGTGTAAATTTCATATATGAAATATATTATAGTACTATTTTCAGGCTATAGCAGTAGATTTAGACTTTCAAGCTATAGCATTAAAAATTTCAGGTTATAACAAATTCACAAATAAAAGAAATGTTTTTATTAATTAGAAAAAAGTTTTTTTTTTTTTTAAAAAAAAGATAAACGAAAATTTAAAAAAAAAAACGGAATTATAGATAATAAAGTAAAAACTGAAAGTGTGGCTTGTAATTTAATTTGAAATTTATTGTAGATAATTAATGATTAGCATGAAATAAGGGATTCAAACAAATTAACAATATTTTTTATCCTTAATTCACTCAAAATCAGTTAAGATAAACTAAAAAATCAGATCATATCATTTTTTTGTAGATAATTAATAAATAGCACGAATTAAGGGATTTAAACTAATTAAGATTATTTAGTATCCTTAATTCACTCAAATCAGTTAAAATCAAATAAAAAATCAAATTTTATCTTCTTCTTTTTTCAACGTTTCTCTCTCTTCAATTTGCAACAAAAAAAATTCAACGTTTCTCTCTTCAATTTTCAACAAAAAAAAATCGCACATTCGAGTAATTGAAGTTTTTTTCATCTTTGAAAATTCTTGATTTTGTTATGATGGACAACTACATATCAGTTTTAATCAAACATGGTGAAAGATGGGATCCTTCGGGTTAGTATTTATTATTGTTTAACGTTTGTTTTAGAATGATAGCGAAATGAAACAAAAATGATCAAGCTGTCGATTAATTGAAGGTGGAGTCATATTTTGTTAACTGTTGATATCATATTATGTTTAATGTTGTGAAATGTAAAAAATTTAGTGTTTTTTTTGTTTATTTGTTTATTTTGTATACGGTTGTTGTTTTGTGAAATTATAAATTTAATGTGATTTTATGAATAAATTTGATAGAATAAATTAAATGAAATTTGTATGAAAGTGTGCTAATTATTATGTAAAAATAATTTAATTATAATGTTGACGAATTTATGAAAATTTATTTTATTTGATAATGAATTTGATAGTATAAGTCGAATGAATTATGTATGAAAAGTGTGTTAAGAAATATGTAAAAAAAAAATTTGGAATTCTTGACGAAGTGTATTACAAGTATTTTAAATTGGTATTAAATGTGAAATTGTTGAGTTTATATTAGTTTTGTTATTTATGTATAAAGTTGGGTGACAGTAATTAATTATTTGGGACGAGAAATGTATATAGTTTGAATGAATAATCGTTTTGTATGAAATGTATATTAAATGAGTATGAAAATGTATAAATTTGGTATGAATGATGATTGTTTTATGAAATGTGTATTAAGTGAGTATTAAATGTGAAATATTATGTTTTGTATGAAATTTGTTTTGTAATGTACTGTCTGAATGATATTTATATGAAAAAATAATGACGAGTGTGTATAATTTTGTTGTTATTATAATGATTTTTATGGATGAAATTTGTATTGTCTTTGGAATGAAAAGTTAATATTATTTAACATATTTCTAATTGATTTGTATAATGTTAGACTAATTGTTATTTTTTTTAATGAAATAGAGAATTATGTTGATTTTCAAATGAAATGAATTATATATGAAAGATGGTTGCTGATGTGAAATTCAAAAAGTCCAAAGTTACTTGCAGTAGATGCTGTCAAGTTGGCCACAACATGAGCATGTTCAAATTATCCTGTGCAAAACTAATGACTGTTTATTTGTTTAGACTATATATAATTTTTATTTTATTTTGTCGTTTAGAATAATGTTTTGTTTTGATATGAACATAATTGGTTTGAAGTGCATTATAAACTTAGTGTTTAATATACCGTCCATTCTTTATTCACTGTTCATTCATTAATCATACAGATTGCATACTGCTAAAAATAAATTCCAGCTTAATACATAAGATAGTGTAAATATTAGTGATAATTGTAAAAAGGTAATTATGGTATCCTGAGTATTTAATTTAATAAAAGTTTACATGAATAATAATTTGGTTTTCAACTAGTGTCCTACTATAAATAAATTTAAAACAAATTGCAGTTAGTGTTTCATTCCCACACTAACTTTAGTTAGTGTCATACACATATTAATCAAAATTGCGTACACGTTTTATCCAAACAACATGTATAAAAATTGATAAATTCATATAATCACACAATTTATACCATTTGTCTATCAATATTATATCACAATTCATACAATATCCAACAATAAAATATTAAACTCATAGGCATACACGTATTAATCAGATTTCATACACGTTTCATCCAAAAACATGTTAGAATATAAAGTAAGCATATTGTGATTTTTTTTAGAAAAAATCAATAGTTTGACAAATCATACCATTTTCATACCAATTTAATAATTTATACCATAAACACAGTTAATAGAAAATCACACCAATGTTAAAACGCAATTCATACCATTTGTATACCATTATTATATCACAATTCATAAAATTTTCAAAATCAAAACATTAAAGCGTAGTCATACACATATTAACCAGATTTCATCCAATAAATGTACAGTTTGAAAACACACTGATATTTTCAAAATAGTATCTTGAAATTGTAATAAGCAATCAGTAATTCATATGTAAACGATATCTGCCTGAAAGAGAACATATAATATCATCAAATACTTAAACACAAAAAAATTGTCCAAAAGTTAAAAAAAAAATAACTTTTTGTTGTTCTTCTTGTTGATGGTTTTGAAGATGCTCCAACTTCTACATTTATTTTTTTTTTCTTTTTGATTTCAGTAACAAAATCAAAATCGAAATCAGAAGGGGTTTCAACAATTTTTCCCTTCCTCTTCTTCCCCTTTTGATTTGCAGGGGTGACCTTTTTTTTTCTTCACTTTTTCTCTCTTTGTCGCTCCTTCAACTTAGATGAACCATCCATCGCCGGATTTTGAATATTCGCCGGATTTTCAACAATTTTAGGCGGGGGAGGGGGGGGGGGTTTGAGTTAATATATTAAAATTTGAAACATGAACGTCACCATTAGATGTTCCTTCACCCAATCTGGGACTCTTTTGAGGCGTTTCAACGGGTTTCTTAGACATAATTTTGTTGGAAAAAAAAAT
This sequence comes from Solanum stenotomum, assembly GCF_019186545.1. Classification (NCBI taxonomy): domain Eukaryota; kingdom Viridiplantae; phylum Streptophyta; class Magnoliopsida; order Solanales; family Solanaceae; genus Solanum; species Solanum stenotomum. The sequence continues at coordinate 56,800,310 of NC_064288.1, forward strand.
TGGACGAAAGATTGAATGTTGGTGTAGTTGGCTGGTGAGAAAAATGGAAGAGAAGAAGGTGAAAGTGAGGTGATAGCGTGTATAGTTGGATATGTGTGGGGAAAGGGTGGTGGAATTGACTAATTAGAGGTTATGAGTATAACATTAAATAAGGAAGTGTAATCAATGTAAAATTCCTATAATTGTGTAAGAGATAATTATGGGATATTCTTTATTTAAATAATTTAATAATAACATAAAATTATAAAAAATTACTTATTTAATAAAGTAAAATTTAATTAATTTATAAATAATTAGTGATATGTTATAACGCGTAATTAAACTGTTATAAGCAAGAATTTTTTAAAAGTATATTTAAAACCTGTAATATTGACTCTTAAATGTGTATATGGGGTGATTTTTCCATTAAGAAAGTATAATTTTTTTACCTATTATACCCTCAATTAAATGACTAATTATTTTTAAAAATGTAGAACTTTTCATCCACTTCATAATTAATAGGGGTAAAATGGTAAACTCACTATGTCATTAATTATTTTCTTAATAGGTGTGTCAATTCAAAAGTAAACAAGTAATTAGGGACAGAGGGAGTAGTTAAAAAGAGTATAGTTTAATTTATTTACTATCAGTTAATATAGTTTCAGTTTTTTCTCATAATTAATGGGACCCACCACTTCTTTGTATACCGAACCAACAAAGTCCTTCATAATTCATAAGCTTTTCTATATAATTTTATACAAAATCAATTTTATCTCTCCTATCCCCCATTTCATATCTTTATCCTAAAATCACTCTTCCACTTCTAATTTGAATTTCGAATTCCACCTTCTCCCTCCAGTCGTTCTTTCACTTTTTGCAGGTAACTGTCAAAATCGTGGGTGAATCCATTTTTTTTTTCTTTTTTCCTTCTTCAACAATTGTATATTATTATGCTTGTTAGTTTTTTCATATTTTAAAAAAAAATTATTTCTTACTTATCAAATTAGAAGTTTTTCAAAATCAGAATGGATGATTCATCTCCATCTATGAGGTTTACGAGAGGTATGTCATTGCATGTCATGAATGTTGTTGACAATTCACCTTCGTTTTCAATAGGTTAAAAAATAAAATATTGTATAAATTTTTAATCAAAAAAACGTTATATAAAAAATAAATGCTTAATAGCAAACTAAACTATACCCGTGGAATGTAATTATATAAATTATAGTCATAGAGAGTTATTTTGAAAAATATATTTGCCATATATGAAATTTTCCCTTCAATAATTGAAAACAAAGTAATGAGACTTCAAATAAAAATATAACGACTTAAAAAAAAATTTCGGTTATAACTAATTGAATATAACAAGTAATTACAATTAATTAAATAATTATAATGGGGATAACTAACCAAATTACAATTGAAATAAAATTAAATATAACTAGTACAAAAAAGGTATTTTGGAATAAGTTTTTATTGGCCAACTTGAGTCTTTGACCCATTTAAATTTAAAGCACATTCCCTTCTTAGTGGCATTTTTTTTTTCAGCGGTTCTTTTGGGCAACCCCTCCTTTTCAGACAACAATATTGCAAGAACAATTGGAGGATGTACTACCCTTCAATTCCACCAGCAAAACGTAGTAAAGAAACTATACACATCCATAAAAAGAAGAATTTTTTAAAAAAACCAAAATTTCCATAAGTTTTGAGTTGCTCCTTGTTTTTGGCTCTCTAAATTTATTAAAATCAGTAGAAAGGGAGGAGTATATATATGTTAGTCTATATAGGGTCGAACATGATGTGAATTTTTGGGACAAATTCGAAGTGGTTCAGGGGATGAATTCCATTTTTTTAATGAATAAGGTGATGATTGGAAGATACACAAAATAGTACCAATTTGAAACAAATTTGATGAAGGGAAATTGATAAACTGAAAAGATGAGGCCGTGTGGATCAAAATTGGGGGTCAATAATATGCAAATGTTAGGAATATTTTAAATGAACATGTTTCAATGATGTTGCTCCTCAAGTACTAGAGGTTTTTTTTTGTTAAATATTTCTAGTTAATAAGATATTAGTCTTTTTTTACGATATATTACATTGGATGTTATTATAAAAAGTTTATTTATTAGTAGAAAAAATTGAGTTATTTAATTTAAAGTTCTAAAATGTTTCCGTATAAAGTAGATAATTTTTTCTTTATTTCTATTTTTATATAATTTTTATACTTTTTTTTTTTACAATTTTCTATACTATTTTAAATGAAATTAAAATCATAAAATTCGTAACTGAAAATTTTTGGGGCCTCAAAATTTCGGAAACCTAAAGCAAATGTTTTACTAGCCTGTCCCCGTGCCACTCTTTGAACTAAAATATGCCTTCTCTAATCTAAAATATTAGTTTGTTGTTTGTTTTTGGAAGCAACGCTCATATTCTTTTGCTTTACTTTTTTTCTCATTAGCATTGTCTTATTGCTTCCATAAACAATTAAGAAAATATTTTATACTATGGATGGGCATTGCAAAGTCATCGAACATTATTCTATCAAGTTTATTTCTTTTCCTTTCTTTTTCATCATTAATTCTTGTAATATTCATGATTTTGTTTTTCCTATTTAAATTATGAGTAGCTAAACTCCTTAGTTCTAAGGTTAGAATAGCTACATTAATGTTGAGGTATGAGTTGAAATTGTCGTCGTTTATGTGATTTGTATTATGAGTTTATTCACTTAACTATGATTTTAGTTCGTAATAACACTTGAATCTTAATTCACTATATTACTTGTACTATAGGATCTTGTAATGTAACAATGTCTAAACTCCATAAAATTCATATTAAATAATATTCCGTATGGATGGGATCGCATAATTAAAGTTGTGAACACAAATAAATGATCCCATCGAATAAAGTATAGATGTGAACGGAATTAGAATTGACACGTTCAAACTATATTTTTAACATACATAAAAAGATAATGATTATTCTTCATTTCTTGTACTATAAGTTGTGCTTAGCTAGGTAACCATATATCTCGAAACACAATTTTAATTGGTCAACATGTAAAATAAATGCATAACAAAGTACATATTGTAAATGGTAGAGTGGCTTTATTATAACGATCCACTGAAATTCAATCCTTTTTCGTGATACATGGAAATTCTCATCCAATTGTTAGTGGATTTTTCACTGTTTTTTGTTCTATTGTTGATAAAGATAGAATCTTTCAATTCTGTTTTCCACATTATTATGGAATTTCATTCTCTTTCATTTCAACCGTAAAATATTTCAATATTACACCATCTCATCAACTTTACATCCCCTTTCACACAAATTCCATTTCTTGAAATTTCTAAATATTTATTTACCCTATATAAATACCTTATCCTATTACTCATAATAACTCCACCAAGAAATCAACTCAACTCCACATAACAAATTCATTTTCTCCTTTACTTTCTTTTGACAAAAAAAAAAAGAAAATGTCTCTCATGCCTGTATTTGGTGGTCGGAGAAATCATGCACACCAGGTGCATGATCCTTATTCCGACCACCAGACACACAAGGTGCATGATCCTTATTCTCGTCCTTCACACCCGGTGTATGATCCTTATTCTCAACACGCACACCAAGTGCACGATCCTTTTGCTCATCATGAAGTATGGGATCCTTTCCATGAATTTTATCTCGAAAATCCTCGATCCCTCATAGCTCCAGCACCATCGTTCCACCACGTACCTGCAACGATGGCTCAAATCGAGTATAAGGAAACACCAGAGGAACATATCTTTAGGTGTAACTTGCATGGCTACAAGAAAGAAGACGTCAAAGTACAGGTAATGAAACCCTTATTATCTCTTATTCATTATATGGTTATATTTTGACTGAACACGAAGTTTAAAATCGATAGAAACATGACTTTTAGAACACGTGATTTAAGAAAGTAAGAGTCACTTTTGAATGTTGTGGTTTTAAATTAAAGATGTGTATAATATACTAAAATGACTTCTAAAACGTGTGGTTTTCAACATGTCATGTTATAAGATGTTGGAATAAATTAAACACGTTACTCCATTTGTCTCACTTTATGTGGTACTTTCCTTTTGCAGAGCCAATTTGACTAAGATCAACTCAGTATTTAAAAAAATTAAGATATTTAATAACTATACGAAAAGTATTACTCCCTCAATTTAAAAAAGAATGGTCTAGTTTGACTTGGAACGGAGTTTAAGAAAAGAAATAACACTTTTTAATCTTGTGGTTCTAAATTAAAGTTATGTCAAATGAACCAAAATGCCCTTTAATCGTGTGGCCTTAAACATGTCACGTGGAAAGTTGAAGTTAAAGTGTTGCCAAAAAAGGAACGGGATCATTCTTTTTTATCCCGTTCCTTTTTTAAACAGGCTAAAAAGGAAAGTAGGTCATTCTTTTTTAACATTGTTACATAGTTTAAATATCGAAAAGTGAAAAATATTACTACATAAATTAAGACGAGAGAGTACTAAAGTGAAATTTCATTTACATGACTATAAGGATATATTATAGTATAGTTAATTCAGTTGAACCCATTGATTATATGTTATATCGNCTCAATATTTTAAAAAATTAAGCTATTTAATAACTATACGAAAAGTATTACTCCCTCCATTTCAAAAAGAATGGTTTAGTTTGACTTGGAACGGAATTTAAGAAAAGAAAGAAGATTTTTTAATCTTGTGGTTCTAAATTAAAGTCATGTCAACTGAACCAAAATGCCCTTTAATCTTGTGGCCTTAAACATGTCACGTGAAAAGTAAAAGTTAAAGTGTTGCCAAAAAAGGAAAGGAGTCATTCTTTTTTAAATTGACTAAAAAAGAAAGTAGGTCATTCTTTTTTAACATTGTTACATAGTTTAAATATCGAAAAGTGAAAAATATTACTACATAAATTAAGACGAGAGAGTACTAAAGTGAAATTTCATTTACATGACTATAAGGATATATTATAGTATAGTTAATTCAGTTGAACCCATTGATTATATGTTATATCGTTTTTTCGCAGGTGGAAGATGAAAAAATACTGAAAATTACTGGGGAAACAAGAATGATGAAGAAAGAAGATAATTGGCACCATTATGAAAGAAGCAGTGGAAAATTCTTAACATCTTTTTCACTGCCTCTGAATTGTAGGGCTGATTATGTTAAGTCATCAATGGAAAATGGAGTGCTCACTATAACTGTTCCTAAGAAGGAAATTAGAAGGAATCAACACCATCTAAGATCTGTTCAAATTAATTAATTAATTAAAAGGTTGAATCTTATGGTATAATGAATATGTCTTGTTAATTTGGTACTACTCCACATATTATGTATAATATTGTGGATATGAAGTCAAAATAAAGAGAGAATAGTAAAAAGTTTTAGTGGTACTATATATAATGTGGAGAGAAAAGAATCAAAAGTGAGTTTGACATATATATCCTTGTGTAATATTTGTAGTAACTAGTACTAAATAAATAAAATGGTATTTTTATTTCTTATTCTTTGATTTCTTTTTTGTTTTCCATTCTGAGCTAATATTAGTGTGAATGCAGATCCTACCTCTATAAAGTAGACGGGTTGCTTTTGATCAATAACCCTCCGTTCAAGTAAAAACATAATAAAACAATTTGAAAAGGAAACAACGAGAATGAAGAAGTCAAGACATAATGCTAAAGAAAGCATGAAAATGCATACTAAAAATGAAACAGTTACTATCACAAAATAACACAATAATCAAAGTGCTCGACACAATAAATAATAGTAGAAATGGAATAGCAAAAAGGTCCTAGAGTAAAACTACGACTACTGATATGAACTGATATGAACGACGAAGCTACATAACCCTCAATTACCTAACCCTCTATCTTAATCCGCATCCTTCGTAAGCTTCTATTTAAGATCATTCTATCTTAAATAGAATTATACTAACTAAATTTGGCTTTGGAAAATCAATTTTGTTCTATGTACAATTTCCTAATATGAATTATCATCAATAGAATGTACATATTCTTGGGCCAGTGGTGCTAACAATACTTTTAAGGCAATAAAAGACAATGAAAGTTAAATCCTAGAAGTTCAATGGTTACATTTTTTTGATTCTTCAGAGGTAATTTGATTAATCTTAATTGCTAAATTGAATTAGTTTAATTTGATCTTTTAAAAAAAACAAGAATATAGCTAGATACTTAAAAATAAAAAGTAGTAGATAAGATAAGACATCTCAAAATTCATATAGTTTGATTCTAGAAAAACGAAACAGAACAAATATTTTGGCACAAGAGAATACTTTAATTGGATGTTATTGTCTTTCTTTTAACTCATTCAAATTATGCAGATTCTTCTCCACAATAAACATTTCAACAACGAAAGATAACGGACGTTGTTATCTTTAGGCTGGCTCCAGCAAATATATATTATATTCTCCCTTGCCCATTCCGAATAAACAAACAACAAATTAATAAAATAATATTAGTCATTTTCATCCTTGTTTTTTTCCCCAATCAATTGAGCTAACAATGATCGAGAGACAGATTCAGAATTTAAACTTTATAAGTTTAATCAACCATTATTAATGAACTTTACCACATAATTTAATGATGTACGTCGAAAGTACTAAATTCATTTTTTTACTCTTCCTAGGAGTTTCAACCTTTTTTTCGCTCTCTGATGACTCGAACTTACAACCATAAGATTAGAGTGTGGAGGGTGCTTACCATCTGAAGAACCATTGACAATGACTCTCACAAATTTATTTAAGCACACTCACAATTCATAAATATCTATCATTTGTGTCTCATCTACATAGTAATAATAAATCCATTTTTTTTCTAATTCCTCAAAATGTCTCACACACACGACCATCAAGGAAACATGGACATGCCTCATGATCAAAATATGCCTATGATTATGAACATGGTGATGCAAATGAATTTCTATTGGGGTAAAGATGTGACAATATTAATCAAAGGATGGCCAAACAATAACCTAGGCATGTACATATTGTCTTTGTTTTTTGTTTTCTTTATGGCATTTCGTGTTGAAACTATGTCAATGGGTCCAATAATGATCAACAAAAGGCCCATTGGGATTATTCAACCTGGGATTTATTATACTCTTCGAATGGTTCTTGTTTATTTTGTTATGCTTGCTGTTATGTCCTTCAACATTGGGATTTTCATTGTTGCTATTTTAGGCCATGGTTTGGGCTATGTCGTTGTTAAATACCGTGAACTTGTCGCGGCTGAGATGACCACGGATTCAAATGGTACTGATCCTCAAGTTTAAAGGTGATCTAAAACATAGTATACGTCTATAACTGGTGATGCAGAGATAACAAGTCAAAAGGATGTACCACAAGGGTAATTTTAATCTTTACTTCTTTTTTTTAGTTGAATATATTACCTAGCTAGATGGTAATATTAATCTTTTATATATATTAGTTTCATCTTTTTCATGTGTGTAATTTTGTGGGATGATATGAAGAAAAAATCGAATTTATTTGGCTTTCGTTTTTGTGCAATAACATTCCAATGGAATGATTTATGGGAAAAACTTGTTATATTAAGTGCTTCTATAGATTGTGGCCATAGCAAAAAGGAGTTCAAATGAATCGTCTTCATTAAAATTTGGTATTTTCGCAAAAATAAGGCAAATTAAAATAAAGAAAAAATTTAATTGTATATTTATAATTTTTAATTCCCTTATAGTGTAACTGGTAACAGTAGTTAAAACTTGTTTTAAATTACAAGTTCGCTTTTAAAAATAATTTTTCTTGTTGCGACAATGCTTCTATGTAATTTTGATGTATGGATCAGCATAAGTTATGCAATCTATGTGAAGAAGAATACTTAACAACATGAACGGAGTCATCTAGGGTGATTTGGTGCATATTCTTTGCTGCAAAATTATAGTGTACAAAAGCTAAATATAGCTATTGTAAGTGTATATTTAATTTTGTCAACTTTTAATATAATTGACAAAATAAATACACCTTATGGCTATATATACAACATTAGATAATGAAAATATTCATTTAACATCCCTATTTTCCATGTATATAATCTAGGACAAATTACTTAACTACACTCCTTTACTTACCTTAATATCCATTTGTCCCTACTTATTTCAAAAAATTTTAAAATCTGCACAACGCTATGTATCCCGCTATGTGAAATGTATCAAACGCTATGTATCCCGCGCACAACGCTATGTATCCCGCTATGTGAAATGTATCAAACGCTATGTATCCCGTGCACAACGCTATGTATCCCGNTGTAATTTTGATGTATGGATCAGCATAAGTTATGCAATCTATGTGAAGAAGAATACTTAACAACATGAACGGAGTCATCTAGGGTGATTTGGTGCATATTCTTTGCTGCAAAATTATATAGTGTACAAAAGCTATAAATATAGCTATTGTAAGTGTATATTTAATTTTGTCAACTTTTAATATAATTGACAAAATAAATACACCTTATGGCTATATATACAACATTAGATAATGAAAATATTCATTTAACATCCCTATTTCCTATGTATATAATCTAGGGAAAATTGTACATAATGGCAAACTATTAATTCAAATTAAATGGTATAACCACACTTTGATTTAATTGTGCCCTGTAGCAAACTGTTTGCCACGCCTCTCGCTCGCCACTCTCCCTCTCTCATTCACTCTCTATGTCGCTCGCCTCTCTCGCTTTATACAAACAGAAATGTATAAATTGTGTGTTTCTATTTGTATAAAGCGAGAGAAAATTGTATATACACATGCAAATACATATATCTTCGTCCCATACACTTATAATTATACAATACAAATATTTCCCTGTCCAGTTCTCTTTTGCCTTTCTCGCTTTATACAAACACATATTATATAAAATACAATGTATAATTTATGTTTGTATAAAGCGAGAGAAAGAACGATATTTGATATACAAACGTTTCATTTCGATTCAATTGTATACAAATTAAAATTTTATACAGATATACAAAAACATAAAATTAAATTGAGAGACTTTCAACAATTTATACAAACGAGAGGCTGACAAAAATTTATACAAATGGCCTGCTAGCGAAATTATACAAATCTGAAGAGGAGCCAGCGAATTATACAATTGCTTCTTTTGTATATATGTATAGCGAAACAGCCTAGTCATAGCATGTTTGCTATGGAGCGCAATTATGCAAACTTTGCTATAGCATACAAATATGAATTTTTTGTTTGCTATATGTGAAAGTTGCTCTATAATCTAACCAAAATGTACATATAATTTAGCTTGGGCCTATTGATAAAGTTCTAACCCAATTCAAATTCCGGTCTGTTGTACATATTCTTTAAGCCCATAAGTTAAAAATTGGCTTTAGTATCTAGGGCTTTTAACATAAATGTACCTCCCAACATAATAGTTTTCACGGCATATAAATAGATAATCTATTTGAGATCGAGCTTTACGTAAGATAGAAAAATTTACAATTCTTATGGATTGATCAATTGTGAATCTTATCGTATCTTAACATACCAAAAATTAAGAAGTACGTATACCATCGAAGTCTAAATCATAACATACCCAAAATAATAGGTAAACATTTCAAAAAGTTAGTATTACATCAAAAATAAAATGGACAACTAATAATAAACCAACCAATGAATTTTACTTACAACAAACAAATATTCTATTTTTATCTTAATGACCATATTAAGTAAAATTGATAACGTGTTTACTTGTTCAAGTGGTTCATCAACCAGTCGTGTGTCATTTTATAATATTTTCTCTAATCTATAACTTAGTTTAAAACCTACAAGTAAACCATAATTAATTGGACATCGAGTGAATACCTACATGTTATGTTATTTTATTTTATTGAGTGTTTGTAGCACTAATGATCCTTGAGTTATTAAATTGTGCAATTTCTATTCAATTGTTTGAAAAAAATTATCAGAACTATAAATAATTAAGGTAAAAATTCTTCTATTATAAACGTATTATGATTATTGATTATGGAAATATTTATGTGTTATGTTAAGTTTATATTGTTACTTCATATCTGGCACACTAAAGTTCTATAACAGTTAAATGCAACATAGACTCTACATAAAAGGACCTAAAAACATATATTTTTATTGATGAAAAATTAAATATATGAAATTATATATCATACGAACTCAAAAATATAATTTAGTATTAACTTAAGTATCAAAAAGACTATCATTCCTTTTGTTTTAACCACTCGATATATATATATATCAGGATGCATGAAATTCTTTCAAATTTTATTCATAATCAGAAATTTCATATTCAAACTACATATGTGAATTACTAAATTTATGCTCCTAAATTCTGAAAAGAAATTCCTTACGTAGATTTTTTTTGCACATCACAATGTAAAAAAAGTCGAACCAGTAAATTCCAAATATCATATACTATTAGTTAAATTTTATAAATAATAACTTTTCTAGTAGGCAAACAACCTTAAAGAAGAGGTTAGTTAGTTGGTGAGCAACTATTGAAATTGAACACATAAAACAAAAACACATCCCACTATTATTGAGAAATTAAATCTTATGATATAATTTCCTTAAAAAACACAAGCAAAACCACTCTTTTAATGACAAATGGATAGTCCTAATTAGCAATTGCACCATAAGATATAATAAGATAGAGACTTTTCTTTATCTTCTTTTGATTTATGTAAGTGATATAGTTAAGTAAAGCAGAATTTAGCATTCATCTAATGACAAAGCATACAATGAAAAAAAAATACTTAATGAGCAAGTTAACTATATGTTTAGTATTTTCATCCTACTCATGTGTAACTAAGCACACTAATAAGTGTTGTTATAATTCATTGCACGTTTATTAGGAAAATTAATAAATGTAAGATATAATTTACTAATTAAGTTATCCTATTTAGTAGATATTACTTTCTCTATTTCAAAATAGTTGTCACGTTTCGTTTTTTTGAAAGTCATTATACTATTTTTAAAACTAAATTAGATTAGATTAATTTGATATTTTAAAATTGAAATTTTTAAATATTCAAGATGGCCACTCTTTTTATGACTAATGTTCTGTCCATGTTGGCAATTTCATCATAAGATAAAAGTATTAATCTTTATATTCTTTTGATATGTGTGTGTGTGTGTGTGTGTAAGTGCTATAGTTAAGTAAATGAAACTTATGCATACAATATCTACTCACAAATTATACAATTTGACTATATTTTTGTTTTCATCAGCAACCTTTTCTTATTCAGTGCTACAATAATATCCTACCTATATGTTAAAAAAAATCATACTAAACAAATACTTTCGCTATTTTAGAATAAGTGTTATTTTAACTCATTTTATGTTTATTAAAAAAAAATGTATAAGTTATAATTTATTGAGTTATTCATATTTAGTAGATGTTTTTTAAGAATTGAGAAATATTAACTAGGACTGTTTTTTAATATGAGGGTATAATTGATAACAATTTTCTGTAGTCTATATTAATTGAATTATTGAGAATTTTTTTTATAGTTCAAAATAAATAATTTTTTCAAAGTTTGAGAAATTGTTCAACCTTTTTCATATTTACCCTTTCTTTTAATAAAAGTCTTAATTATTTAATTGATTTAGACATCAATAATCAATAAATCGCTAAATTGATTAAGATATCATCATTATTTAATTTTTAAAAATGTGGTGTGAAAAATATTAAACTTGCAGTCCATTGTTTATAAAATTGACCCACTGTTCAAAATAAACAAAATTTTCAAAGTTTGAGAAATTGTTCAACCTTTTTCATATTTACCCTTTCTTTTAATAAAAGTCTTAATTATTTAATTGATTTAGACATCAATAATCAATAAATCGCTAAATTGATTGAGATATCATCATTATTTAGTTTTTAAAAATGTGGTGTGAAAAATATTAAACTTGCAGTCCATTGTTTAAAAAATTGACTCACTGTTTGTATTTGTCTGAATTAGGACAGCCGACCAAATGAACCTTTGCGAAAGAACAAACGCAGAACGAGTAAAAATTACGCGAATACATATCTTATTTATCATAATTTTTAAAATTCTCTATTATTCTAAAAAAATTACAAAATTTTCTCTCAAATACATCCTTATCCAGTTTACCTCTCTTTGATACATCTTTATCCCTCTCGTATACATCTCTATTCCCTATCGAATACATCCCTCTTATTAAGTAATATATCTTTCGCAATCCGTGAGCTCTGTGTGTCTGCAGATTTCTAACGCATCTGAGATCATATAATTTTAAGAAATTTTGTAATTTGAGAAAAAAAAATAGAATGTAATTAGCTTTTACCATTGTGTAATTTGTGTAATTTTTTCAAATATGAAATATATAGTACCGCTCTGTCTCATATTAATTCTTAATACTACTAAAAATATTTATTCTAAATATATTTATCTATTTATAAAATTATGATAGAATTAATTAACTTATTTTTAAATATAATATTTTTAAGAATAAACAATATTGATTATATTAAAAACAAATTAATATAATTAATTTTTATTTAGAGTTTCTTAAATAATGTTTTGAAAGAAAAATATGATAATTAGTATAAGAGGAAGGAAATGTGTTTTAATTTTGATTCATAATCTCTTTATTTTCCACCAATTGTTGCTAACATAGTGGGAAAACGGCAGAAAAAAGTGTACAAAAGTATCAACACATATTTGCAAAATAGTGAATTATCAAAGTTGTAGCATGATTTAGTCCAACTTTAATTGTAACCCCACTTACAAGACGGCAGTTGACTCATATTGAGATTGACATCTCTAAACTCTTGCCCACACGATTAGAAGTAAATTAATATAAGAATGATATATTCGGTATAATTACACATCATAGGATACTTCAAAACAATAGAATGCATGCAAATTTGGGGAATTACAGTAGCTCGGTTGATTAGTTAAATTTTTATTTAAATAACAATAATATACTCAGTATAATTATATATATAAAATGGGATCGGAAAAAAATTGAGTGTATACAGAATTGAGAAATTTGATTAACTCAGTTTGTTGGTTATTTGAACTTTCACATTATTCCACATTAGGAGTAAATTAAGACAACAACAATATACTCTGTATAATTACATAAAATGGAATCTAAAGAAGATCGAGTGTATACAAATTTGAGAAATTTTATCAGCTCAATTGATTGGTTATCTGAATTGTTATTTTGTCCCACATTAGAAGTAAATTTATACAACATACTCGCTATAGTTACATAAAATGGGATCTAAAGAAGATAGATTTTATGCAGATTTGAAGAACCTTAGTAGATATATAGTTAGTTGGTTATATGAACTTTCACTTTGTCCCACATTAGGAGTAACAACATCAACATACTCGGTATAATCACATAAAAAAAATTGGAGAAGATATGTAAATTTGGATGTCTTAGTAACTCGGTTGATTAACTACCTAAACTTTCATTATTGGTAAGAATTCAATTCTTTACCTTATAATTCTATTCCCCTGCCAATGTTTTTTTATTTTTTAAGAATATATATATTATTCCAATGAGTTCTCAGCTTAAAAAATAAATTAATGATACTATTATATAATCTGCAATATGTTATGTTCCATTAGTCTTCTCTTAATGTCACTATTTTAGAATCCAAAAACTCATAAAAATCTAAATTTGCCCCTAACCTATAGAAATTTTTAATCATCCAAATGGCGAAACATTAAACAACATCTCTACTTATTTTGGCATCATATAATTTGGATTATGACATTATGAAACATTTATTTTATATTTAGATCAATAGTACTCCTTACATGTTCCCCTTAAATTACGTAGGAAAGGCCAAAAATATTGAAGTTCCTTCGTATTCATCCATAATCAACAAACTCAATTCTATTAGTAAATCACATAATCTCAACTATCTTTAACACAAAACTCGATCAATAAACGATTACATACTCTTTCAAAACTAATTACTAAGGCAAATTGATCTTCGAATTGTCTCTTCATGAATATATCATTTATTACTAAGCGATCATTTACGAACCTTATCTTTAAAAGAAAAAAGAAGACATAAAAGCAATGGGACCAATGTGGAAAAAAAAAATAGAAATTGTGTGAGGGCATTAACATGAAAGTGTCTAAGTGAAGTAATGTGTGATGTTTTTTGTGGACCATCATACCCCGCCAATTCCTCAAATTCGATCCTTAACTTTATGAACATTTAAAAACTTAGAGGGCCCAATTCAATTGTAGATTTCATTAAAGTTTTTTCAAATAAAACGCGTGAGACATAATAAATGTATAATATGGGGGTCACTTTGTAAACTGTTTATGGGCCAAGGGGGCCACATGATAAAAATAAAAAATATCTTCTTAAATTAAATTCAATTAACGCGCTTTTTTTCGTTTTTTTATTTTCCCTTTTTTCTCCTTTTTGACAGCTCACAATACACCCCTAAAACTCAAACTTCTTTCCCTCCAACCAAAATATTTGCTAGTGTACAAAAGGGGTGTTGTTATGTGCATAATTAATAAGAGTAATGTAGTAAAATTAATTATGAATCTTAAATAATAAAATAAAAATTTAACTTAAATTTTTTTATTTTACTCCTAAGTCCTAATGAAAGGAGTTACAGTCACATAAATAATTATGACTTATTTTAAATCACATATTTTTTAAACTTAATGTCTAGTTAAATTATATCAGACAAATAAAAATGAAGATTAAATCATATAAATTAGACTAAGTTATATATTATGTCATCGAGGCTTGATTCATGATGGGTGCATAATCCCCTTTATATCAATTCTCTATTAATGTCTTCTAAATTGAGTTTGTCGCTTAATACTTACCTAATGCAATTCACATCCATTTACAAGTTACTACACAATAGGAGGATTAAGGGTAACTCAAACATAATAAAGAAATAAAAAATGAATGGATGAAAAAATAAAAAAAGAATTTGAATTTGAATTATTTTTTTAAAAAAAAAAGTATACACATCGGGTGAAGTGAAAGGTACAAACTTCTCATCTGGAAAAAGAAGTCTGAATTGATCAGACAACATTCAACGAAGCATTGCACATTTCTCCATATTTCCTGCTTCGCACTACAAGCAACAACATTCCATATACAAATATTAAATAAGCACATAAAATTAATTTAAAATTACACGTTCCGTTCCGTTCCTATTTACTTGTCCACGAATTTTATTAAAAGAAGTTTTACATCGATAGCAACAAGAAATAGGAAAAAAAAGGGAACTTAGTGGAGAACCATTATAGTCAAAGTGACAGAGTGCCAATGCATGTGCCACAACGTTGAAATTAGATCAAAATCCCTTTTTAGGCATGTTACAACCCTTTTTTATAACTTTGACCATCACCACAACTAAATTAAAAGAACAAACAAAAAAAATTCAAAATTTAAACACCAATTTAATTCTTGCAATAAATAATGGTATATAATTATTGATTAATTAATTATACCTGACCATAATATGTTATGGACAGATACAATATTACACTTGATAATAAAATATTATGAGATGAAAAAGAGTTGCAACTCTTCCAACCAAAACATGAGTTCAACCCTTTTAAAACTTGAAATATAAAAACTATATCTTATTTTTTTCATACTAATATTAAACCTAAGAAAAATCTCCATTACTTTCTCTTGAATCTTGAACCTTCTTCTCCATTAATCTTATTATTCTTCTTCTTCTTCCCTAATATACTAACACCAAAAAAAAAAAAACCCATTTGTTTACCTTTTGCTAAAACAACTTCATCTTCTTCTATCTAAAACCCTATATTTCTGCAAATCATCACTACCCAAAAAACCAACAAACAAACAAACAAATGCCTTTTTCCCGCTTCAATGAAAAAAACTAGTAATATTATATCTCAGTCAGTAAGTCCATTCCTGAGGGAGTTGAAATTCTTGAGGCATTGCCGGAGATGGTTGTGGTCTCTGGTTTTTTCTCTGTTGAGCTGCCGCCGACATGTAGTTACGGTATTCTGGAGCTGGGGTGAACCCGATGTTCTCATTGTGACTTCTGGTTTGAACTTGAGGTTGGGGTCTAGAAGCCGCCGCATCCATGGCTTCTAGATTCAAATTCAGAGCCTGGACCACTCTGTCTGGCAAGATAACTGGACAACCTGAATTGACACATCAAATAAATCAGAAATGGTATTAGAATAACAAAGCAAATGAACCCCAAAGCATAAATAGCTACAAAATTTAGTCAAATTAACAAAAAAAAGGAAAAAAAATGATATCTGGGATGAAGAAAGGTACCTGGTTTCTTTCGGGTTTCAGTTTGTGTTCCAACTCTTCTAGGCAAAAAGACGCCAGTTCCAGCACATTCCCGTTTAGGGCCAGGATTTCCAAGGAAAACAGCACGCATGCCAGAGCCAGAGTTGGGTTGTTGCTGTTGAGATTGTTGCAGAGTAGGCCAAGCAGAGTTTGGCAAATTCAAAGTCCCTTGTACTCCATTTCTAGCTCTGTTTTCAGTCATTTGCTGGTGACTCTGGTTCAATGGAATCTGCCTAAATCCACCTTTTCCATTACCCAACACGCCTTGCCCCTGCACTTGCTTAATCATCTGCTGTTGCTTCAAACGCTGAAACTGCATTTCCACAACATAAATCAACAAACGCCCAAAATAAAATATATTCTGAGAAGAAAATATGAAAACAGGGGATGCAAAACTTACTTGAGCTACTTGCAACTGCTGATAAGAGAGTTGTGGCTGATTTGTGTTGAATGGACCAAGACTCTGTTTGGGGTTTTTGGGGCCAACAGGTACTGGACTTGTCTTCCTTGGAGGAGCAGACCATATTCCACCTTTGTTATGGTACAGTCCGGCTGACTCTTCCATCATTCTAATCCTCGCCACTTCTCCAGCAGCCGCATAAAGCAGATCCAACGACACATCCGGCCTGTTCATCGGCGGCGGAGAAGAAGCCTGAGATGGACAAGTTGGACTTCCACGGCTCGACCCCTGCTTACAAGCTCCGAGCACACCAAACAACGTCGATTGTGGCGAACCAGACAAACTCAAACCCTGTAGAAAAACAAAAATCCAGAAAAAATTAAGCAAAATCCAAACAAATCAAACCCCAAACACAAACACAAACTTGAAAACAGCATCAAACAATACCTTGCCATTTTCATAGCCTAAACCAGCTTCCTGCAGAGTAGAATGAACCATTTTCCTAGTTAACCCAGTGATATAATCATCCTCATCACTCTCGTTCTCCGTTGAACCAAGTACAGACTCAACCGGCGAACTCAGATCCGAGTTCGACCCAAACTGGCTAAACCCATACCCAAACTCCCCTCCAAACAACTTACTCCCATCACTCCCCGGAGAAGTCATCTTAAAATCCATCAAAAGATCATCATCAGTAAGAAACTGTGAAGGTAACCAAAACTCACAATCATCCAAATCTTTCTCCATCTTCAAATCCACCACCCCACAACACAAACTAAATATAAGTGAAGAGAAAAGAAAAAGGTTACTGGTTCTTGAAGGTATAATAATTAAAGGTCCCCTTTAATAAGGTCCAAAGTAGAAGTATAAGAGAAAAATGGAAGAAGAAAGGTTGAAAACAGTGATACAGAGAGAATGATAAGAGATGCTAATAGGAGAGAGAGAAATGGAGGCAGCGACTCTTTTATAACCAAAATTTCGAACCCTAGGTACTGGGGAGCAGTTTTTTCATCCACTCGCCTTTCTGTTCGTGTTCGTCACGCGCAGAGTTGTAGCCAGGTAAGAGGAGTGGACCGAAAGTGGGCTCCGTCGACGAGTGGAGTGGGTCCGTATATATGACAGTAGATGCACGGCATGCATGTGAGCCGGTGCTGGCCCCACCTAGTAAAAATTATGTTCTCCGTCTATTTTTAATCGTTCAATATCCTTCATTAGTAATGAAGGTATTAGTAACGTAAGAACACGTATATAAAGATCCTTATAGTTTATACATGTATTAGTTATGCTAAATTTTAAATTACAAACCAAATAACGTATTAATTATATATATGAATAGCTTACATCCTAACAAATTACCACACGATATTAATTTTACATGATTTAATACATGTATAACTTACTCTAAAACCAGTTATCCAATGGCGTAACCACATATAGTCTCTACTAATTATATGATGTATATATTACATATATATATATTAAATCTTGAACATTTTTAACGAAATTTTGAGGTGTCAAGTTAATATTAAACATGCAAAAATGGATCGAAAAGAAGGAGTAGTGGTTATTAGAAATATAATTAAATTAGAGTTAATTAATTATGATTAGTAGAGAAAAACCGTAATGAGAACGTGTTGGCGCCTTTTGTGATTGGTTAATGTGGGTGGTGGATGATGACAATTGTCCCTCATCCACTCCCATGTGGCACTTCATGCTTTGCATGTAAGCAACTAATAGATATTGGGTCCATTTTACTTTACTTTTTTTAATTTTCTTCTCCTTTTTTCTTTGAAATTTTAATAATTTATTTAATAAAAAAAAAATTAATACAATCAAATTAAGATTGCGCTTGATTTTGAAATGTGTTTGGTAAGTTTCTCCAATTTTTATTTTTATTTTTTGAAATGTATGAATGAGCTTAAATAATATAAATATGATTTGTGAGAATTCAACTAATCGATTTCTAAGTTATATCGAGTAAAACAATTATTATTGTTGATCAAATTATCATATTAGGTAATCGGACCTTAATTAATTTAAAATAACGATATTGTTATATTGGGGTCATTGAATCATTTAAAATCACGAGAATTTAAGTAATCGTCTTTAATTTGCTTAGGACTACGATGTTGTTATTGCTGATTGAGATTATCGTACAATTTAAAATGGTAAGAATTCATTTAATTGACTTCACGTTAGTTAGGATTCAGATGTTATTGTTGTTAATTGAGATTATCATATTATTTACGTGTAACACTTAAAATTGTGAAAATTCATGTAATCGATTTTAATTTATTTTAAATTAAGATATTATCGTCGTTAATAGAGATTATTATATCATTTATTATTATTGTTATTAGATACATCTTACTTCAATGAAGGGAAAGAGTTTCTCTCTTCAAAGACACAGTTTTAGTTGAATATATCTATGCTTGACACAAGTAATTAATCTCGGAAAATTAGTGCAAATTAACTTAATCGGATAATTAAATAATGTGCTAAAGTATTTTACATCAAAATATAACTTCAAAATGAGTCTCCCTTTCCCCTTTTCTTTTTCTTTTTCTTTTTCTTTTTCTTTTTCTTTTTCTTCATATAAATGGTTCTCTTTATGTTTTCTCACTTATTAAATATTTTCTCTTTTTACCTAATATTGAATACACACTCTTTGTGACCAAATTCTCCTTATTTAAATAGCTATCAAGTATTTAATAAAGTGGCAAATGTATCTGGCTCAATAGTAATTCAACATGTTATACATATTACATTATATTATATATTATATACATACTCACGTATTTTGCAAGTTAATTGTTGTGTGAATGGAATGAATTTTATGATAATGTGCCATGGATTTGGAGATTCATAGAAGAGTTTGTTTATGTTTCTTTGTTTTAATCAATTTTTCATGTTTTTGTTTTCTAATTATGATTATTAATTTATTATAAATATATACTGAGCATAATAATTTTTGATGACATAAATACACTGAATCAATATGACAACTCAATTTATCAATCTCAAATACATGTTTTAAATACCAATTACATAATAAATGAAACCTATACAATCCCCTAATATACTTAACAAAAGGTGATGTAGATACATGTGATCAACAAAGCATATGATAAAGCAACAAAAACTAATGGATATAGTTGTCCACTTGAATTTTCTCTCTAAGATGATTTTTATATTTTCTTTGTGAGTTACGTCATTAAATCTACACTTCAATTTCATTCTGACCCCTTTAATTAGGCTTTAGGGTCTGTCTCTAAACCTCTAACTTTTAGCTAACTTCATCGCAAGTCTCAGCAATAAATACTATGTCGTCTGCAAACAGCATACACCATGACTCTCATCGGATATGTTGCGTTGGATCCACCAACTTCAAGACAAACTAAAACTAAGATTTGATCAATGATGCAACTCCATCACAACTAAAAAGTGTTATGAGTCTCTTTGTATTGTAATCACTAGGATCTCGAGTACTCCCTCACATATGTCCTTAATCATCTTAATATAGTCATATGAATGTCTCTAGGTTCCAAATATCTTTGTAGAACCACATTAGGAATTTATCATATGTTTTCTACAAGCCAATAAACATCATATACAAAATCTCTTTTCTTTCCCTATTCTGTTTCACCAATTTCATCACAAAATAAATAGCTTACATGGATGATTATGCTGATATGAACCGCACCTTATCCTCATTCACCTCTCGTTCCCTAAGTTTGGGTTCCAAAGAATTAAATGAAAAATAAAATATCAAAACCTTTTACATTTTAAATAAGCATGTGCAGAGAGTATGACATTATATTTCTATGTTTTTTTATTATAATATTTTTGTTTAGAATATAATGTTATAAATTACTCATTATTTGTGAAATTACCGATGATACTATAATCACAAAACAAGTAATCAATACAATCAATAAAAAGAACTTGCAAAGTATAAATTGTTCACATTAATAGTTACTTATTATACGATTAATTGGACTTTGAATTCAACATTTTGTGAATAATCATACAATTATTTAGGCTAGAACTCATTAGTAGCCGTACCTAATTAGCAATAATATTGCATTTGTAATAATTATTATATTATTTATGTGACGTGTTTTTTTTAATTTTAAAATGGAGTAGTGTTGAAAGACTGAAATATTTAAGATTTCAAATTCATTTTCTAACAAATAAAGTTTACATTTTATTGCTATAAATCTTAGTACCGTCAAAATCATCTTTTTAACTGTTGTTTTCCTTTAAATTTTCAATTATTACTTGTACAATATTTCACCAATCAAGTAGTAGTGCTACTTGAGCTGTTTGGCTACGAGAGTGTTTTGTTATAAAATTTTCAGTTCAACTTAAGTAGGCATTTAGACATAATATTTGGGAGTTTGATTTCAAGTTTTAATTTCAAATATATGTTTATTTTTAAAATCTGCCCCAAATTTCAACTTCAACTTTAATATCAATGATCATTTCAAATTCTTCTTTTTTTTAAAAAGAGTAGGTTTTGAAATTCAAATTGTGATTACAATTTTTTAAAAAAATATAAAATTTAATCCATAAGTTTATATTTCACAAAAGAATCATAATTTTCAAAATACAGAAGAAGACTCGTGTATAACATGAAGAAATTATTCGTACAACGTGTGACGGTGTGAGCATTTCATAAAAAAATAGCTAGTTTACTGCTATTGTGATATATTAAATTTGTAAATCTTTGTAAATTATGTATTTGAAAGTTTATAATAACACGTAATAACAAATATTTATTTATCAAACGTACACATAGATATATATTTTTTACTTCGGCTCCTTAGTATATTCTCATACCTAGTCTCTGAACTATGATTTGCTTATTTAGTAAACTTATGTAAGAGTTGCTGAAATTTTGATTGTTTTAATAAATCAGGAGTTTTAATGCTTATCTTAAGAAATCAAAATTAGATGTTCAAACAAAATTTCAACTCCTAACTAACATGATTTTAAACCATGTCGAGACGGGACTTGAGAGCTGGATTCCAAATTTGATAAATGTATAATCAAACACAATTTTACTATAAATTCCAAATAAATTTAAAAAATATTTAAAATTATGACCAAACATCTACTTAATTAATATAACTATTTTGTTCGAACCCCACCCCCAAAAAAAATCGTCTATCCACTCAAATAGTGTCGTATAATTGAAAAAAATTGTGATAAAGTAATAAGTATATTTTTTCATCATTAATTAAAGAATTTCGATCAATTCAAATCCTCATAATAGAGTCACTTTTAACGTGGAGTATTTTACCCCCGCTCTTCCCAAGTGGGATTTTTGGCGTGATTTGAAATTAATCAGATCCCAATACAAATATTTAACATAAACGTTTAAAAAAATCATAAATTATAACTGATGGAGTTGTACTTCTATGTTCCAATACATGTGTTATTGTTTATTTTTGTGTCAATCCAAAAAGAAAGGATACTTATTTATATTTAATAATTAATTTTATTTTTAATTTTATTTTATTCTTAAATAATTCATTTACCATCACACAAATATTTATAATTTAATTTTTGAAATCATCCATTCTTAAAACTCTATGGGGCAGTTATATAACATCACCAAAGTTGAGAAAGAGGCAATAATTATTAGTTGACCAAAACTCATCAAACAGATAGACTTTTATGTAAGTTTGAAGCTTCTCACTTTCAAAATTTAAATTTTAAAATTAAAAATAGTGTAGCAGGTTATGACACATTAGGAAATAATTCTAAGGAAAACAAAAATACATACTTAATTCTCAGTGGCAAATACAATTATTTATTACTACTATCTGCTTACTCAATTAGGAAATTATTAAAAGCTAAAATATGATAGTAGAAAATTCTATTAAGGTCTCAACTGACCAAATACATATATTACACTTTAAATTATCAACCTATTTTATAGTATATAATCAAATTGTATTAGTTTTGGGTTTATTACCCTATTGTGTTTGTTATATTTTAAATTCCCGTTTCAGTTTACTTTGTTACTTATTAATTGAATAAGAGTTGATAAAAAATGATTTAATGGTTGTCGGGTGTCGATCACAAGTAACATATATTTTTAAGTATAATATATAAATATATTTTCTAGTTTGGTTTTATGTGTCATTTATGCCTTTCAACCTTAGTCCTTACGTATGTACAAAGTAGATATTTAAACTTATACAAAGTTGAACAAGTAGACACTATATCCTACTTAACGTTTATATGGCAATTCACACATATATATGTAGTAATTACCAATTCTAATTACCATGTCGCTTTCCAAACAAGATCCTTAACGAAATTCTGAATTATCACTTTCTATAATAGTATGAAATGAAAATTTGAATCCACATATATGTAGAACTTAGAATGGCATAAATATCAAAGGTTTGTATACACAAACAAATTAAAGTAATAGTCTAAAGAAATGATATATAGATAAAGACTCAAAAATGCCCTTAACCTATTAGATATGATTTAAAAATGTCCTTCTTCCACCTTTAATAAAAGAAGACATTTTTGAATCATTTTAAATCGGTTAATGACATTTTTAAGGTAGAATATTAAATCTTTAACATATTAGCTAGTAATAACTTTTCGTCAAATGGACCAAAAGCATGTGGTGTGTAAGTGTTTGTCTATGACTTCACTTGTTTTCTAAGTCAAAACAACTTCAAACACAAGAAACAAGATTTTTATAAAAAAAATTATAACATAGTTTACCTATGAAAACTTCCAAATGAATAATGTTATGTAGACCATCCATCAAGTTGGCTGTCAATTTTTGTCTTAATTAGCCTCACTTGGTTTATAAATGTACCAACAATCACTGCTGATTTTTGTTGTTTCCCATTGTAGTAAATCTCAAATAGCAACTGGTCAACTTGCACTAAAAGAAGTGAACAAACTATAAAACTGTCATTTTCTACAATCTAAGTGAAGATGCAATTGGAATTTCTCTATTTTGTTCACATCCATTCTCACATGATGTTCATCAAACAAATTTCAAAATTTAAATGTTCAAGTATAACATATTTGTTGTGTTATTAGTGTGTACAACTTACTCCCTAGTTGAACCGGTTTTGAATTTGGCCGAACTTTATAGTTTTGGTTTAAATTTTGTATTTATTTTAAAAAGTTATTGAATATGTACATATTATTAACTTCGGAAAAGGGCCTAAATACCCTTGAAATATTAGAAATGGTACAAAACTATCCTTCATCCACCTATGGGCTCCAAAATTCATTTCTCATCCACCTATTGGCTCCAAAATACTCTTGTCATCCACCTTTGGGTTCAAAATTGACCACTTATTTAACGGTTTTAAATTTAAACTATTTAAATATTTTTTTGAATACGTGGCGCTCAATTTAAACTTTGATATTAGAATTGGTTTATTAATTGGGTGGGGTTTAATTAGTAATACATGGTAGTGGGTTGGTTTATAAATGATATTAATAAATTAAATTATAGTTAATAGTTGAGCACCAAGTATTTAAAAAATATATTTAAACAGTTTAAATTTAAAACTGTTAAATAAGTGGTGAAATTTTGAACCCAAAGGTGGATGACAAGGGTATTTTGGAGCCAATAGGTGGATGAGAAGGGCAGTTTGGAGCTAATAGGTGGATGAGAAGGGCATTTTTCGTTTTAAGTTATAAGAACCCAATAAATTAAAAAGATTAGAATTTTCAAAATCTATAACAATATACATATACTTTTAGGGGTCGTTTGGTTGGAAACAAGTTATCCCACCATGTTTCTGAGATAACGTATCCCATCACTATGGTATAAATGGTGGAATAAGTTATCTCAAACATGACAACTAAACAAGACACCAAATTTTTATCCCATTACTATTTTTTTTAAGTCAGGACTATTTATTCTTATCCCTCACACCAAACGAGCTTTTATAGTATTATTGACTACTGAATAATTTCTGAACAAGATACAATAATGATACCAATATAGTATATATATATACTGATTTAGTATCAGTTAAACGAAATTATCAGCCTTAATGATGGGATATGGACTGTATTTTGAAAGAATGGGTATTTCTTAAATTACTTTGAATTGAGATTTGAACGTGTTATTATTTTGAGTTTTATGACCCATTTATATAGTTTTTTCGGTCAATTTTTGCTGGTAAAAGGTACTCCTTCTGTCCCAATTTATGTGGTACTTTTCGTTTTTTGAGAGTCAAACAGTTTAAGTTTGACCGGGAATTTGCGCATGAAATCTTCAATTTTTTTGAAATGAAATTTATATATTTGTAAACTACGTAAAAAATACTATAAGTCACAACAATTGATAAATCAAAATGTTTAAAAGATCTATAAAAAATCTACGATCAAAATTAGATTTGTTTGAATTTCAAAATTCCAAAAGTGTCACATAAAATGAGACGGGGAGTATAAATTTTCGCGGGTAAAGAAATCAATTTGCCGTTTGAATTGACGGCCGTCCGTGTCCCACGCTATAGTCACGACCCCGTCATTGTCATAGCTCTGTCACAGCCGGCCGCTTATTTCCCGCCTTCCTTCTTTATTTTTTTTGAATTTAATAAATAAATCTAGTATTACTCAAAATAATTATGAGTTCAAGATTAGAGTTGATAATTGTTTATATACTTAATATTAAAAAGAATAAGTTTTTTCTTAATATATATAAAAAAGTATGGTTAATATTCAAAAATAAATTACTATGAATAATTTAGCTAGCGTTTGATCATAAATTTTGAATCAAATTTTTAAAATTTATCTTCAATTTTTTTCAAAGTTTTAACCTAACCATGAATACCTGTCGACAAAGACGTGCCATTGTTCGTATACAGTGTTGATAATGAAGTTTATATTTTTTGTTTTATTTTTTTCAAATTTAAAACTAATTTGTTAATTGATTTTTCTGCCCATTTTGATAAAGTACTTTTGGTACTAAAAACACAAAAATAGAAGTGAAGCAACATTAATATATTCTTGTACCTATAACTTATAGTTCTAAACCCACAAAAATTGTGTTCTCTTGAAGAATTTAATCCCTTTACATTTACTCAAGATTTGAATTAATTCTTTTTCGAGATAAAATGGGATGCTAATCTATAATATTGGCAATCGAAATTGCAAAACTTCAACAAACACAATATCACACGATACTTACTTGTTTTCCTTGAAAAAATTTATGCAAAGAAGAAGAGGAGAAATAATTGAATTATGTGTGCTTAAAGAAGCAGAAGATTTTATTTTTCAGTGTGTCAAATGAGACGAAGCCTCTAAATTTATAACTATCGATTGATGCAAAGATAGTTGTTAGGAAGGAAGGCAACTTTCTATTGAAGGGAGGTGATTTTCTTTTCCAAACGATATTCTGCAAATTATAGAGGAATATTTTGTTAGCATGCACATAACAATATTTCTACGTAGAGCGTTCGTATTGGACATGGACATAGTACTCTAGGGTTCGAGTGAAACTTTCATATTGTTTAATGTATTTCCCTTATTTCCTATAAGTAGTATATTGACATACTTGCAAGTTGCAACAAATTAAATTGGATTATGAACAATGCATAAAAATAATATATTTATTACATTTATTTGTAAACATATGTAATTATTAATACATTAAACAACGAATTAAATTGATATATATGTTCTAAATCTCACAACAAATTCAACTGTATTATTTTTTTAATAAGCAATATTATGAGAATCCATCATTAATTAATTAATTTTACGTTGATTATCAACCTATCACAATCATATATAAACCTAGTCAATTTGATAAGGGATCCAATTGGATAATCACAACAAAATTGTAAATTGCATGTGTAACATTTGGTTTAGCTCTAATTTTAACACATTCTAATGCCAAATGTCAAAATTTATTTCTCTTTGATAGCTGTTTTGGAGGGTAGTAAAAACCCTTTGCATTAAAATTAGAATAACGATGTTTAAAATATAAAGAAGTAAATATATATAAAAAAAAGTCAAGAATATTCAATATATATCAAAATATATATATACATATAGCTTTAATTTAAAATATGTAATATAATTTTCTATCGAAGAAAATTTAAATAAACCCCTTAATTCCACTTGGCTCGCTCCCGCACATAACTATTCCTAGTTAATTAATTGAAAGAATATTATTAGTGCATTACCTTCTAATAGAAACAAAGTGGGTCGGCATGCCGGGTAAGAACTTTATAAAATTTCCCTCAATTCTCATCTAAATTAAAGTGAAAGAGAATGGGAAAATGACTTTCCATGTTGCCTTTAATTTGTTGTAGTCTAAAGCATCAAATATTACTTTATTATCATTATTATTATTATTTTAAAGTAAATGTCATTTCTATCCAACAATATTGAGTAGAGAACAATGTAAGAATTAGAATTTTTATTAAAAAAATTTAAAATATAAAGAATTAAATAACACACGAAGAAATCCAACGGACTCCAATAACCACTCTATGTACATAAAAAATAATTTTTCTGGCCTCCAAACTTCCTTGGTCATTCATGGTTCCGCTATTGATTGAGGTTCTATCAAAAATTATCTTTCTCTTCACAAAAATATAAATAAAGTATGTATATATTCTTCGCTTTTCATACTCTATTTGTAAAATTATTACACTGAATTTGTTGTTAGTATTGATATATTAATATTGAAACTTGTATTGGCGCCGAAAGAAAGAGATTATTAAGGAGTGCTCTAATGCCTCCCTTAATTGCAACCCAAAACGTCATTTTCATATCAAGTATAAAACAAACACATTAATTAATGTCTTTCACCTTATCAAAAACAAATCTCTTTATGCAATTTGCAAATGGGATTTGGTTAAGTTGTCGATTCAATCATCATTACATATTCTTTGCGGCTATTTGAATAAATAAACAAATCGATTTTATTCAATATTTATATCAAATTAATAAATACATATCTATTAGTTATATAAATTTTATGTGTAAGTGAAAATCATGAGTTAGAAACATTTTGAGAGAGTTTTAGAAAATGACTTTCATATATTAGAAAAAATTACATTTTAAAGAAAATATTTAAGTCAATTAAACGTAAAGATTACATGTCCCACTCTATGCTCTTTTATGGCCTTTATGTCTACTCAATTCTCTACCTAAGTGCATAGATTCTATCATGGATTATTTAATATTAATACCATAAGCTTTAAATATCATTTCACATACACTTTTCAATTTTCAACTACTACTATAGTCTATGTAATATGATCGATTGAAAATAAAGATAGAATAGAAGTGTTTAAGTATATAAACAACGATACATGTTTAAACACCACTTAAAAGCATTATAACAAAAATAGCTTTTAGCGGTAATAAATATACATATATTAATAAAGAGTGATAAAATATTTACTGACATTAGTTAGTTGACATTGGATTCAATGTCGCTATAAGTTTTAGAGACATTTACAAAAAAATGTTAAATGTCGCTAAAAGACAATTAAGCTATTGACGTTAATTAATTAACACTAATATTTTTTGAAAAAATTACGCGAAATGACAAACATATTGTGTCCTATATACAAAACTTAAACCTCTATTTTGAATTAACACAGTGCTAAATGATAATCTTAGTCACCATTTGCTTTTCTCCCTATATATTAGTGTATATAATATATATAATAGTAGTGCCAACTTATAAACTTGCTTTCCTAAGTTGACCCCGCAAAAGATACTTTTACTAAACAAAGAAAATATGTCCAAGTCTTAAATTTCACACTCCTCTGTTTCAATTTATATGATATATTTCATTTTTTGAGAATCAAACATTTTAAATTTGATCAGAAATTTGCGCATTAAATCTTCAAATTCTTTTGAAATGAAATGATTTTTTTATATTTATAAACTATGTAAAAAGTATTATAAGTCACAATAACTAACAATCCAAAATATTTAAATGATATGAAAAATTTATGATAAAAAATAAACTTATTTGAACTTCAAAATTCGAAATGTATCACATAAATTGAAATATTGTGTGAACAAGGCAATTGTGGGTTATTGTGCATAAAGTCGTAGAACGCATGCAAACTCCTTTGTGGAAATATTTTTGCACACTTGTTCCTTTCTTTAATTTGTCTCATTACCCATTTTCAGGCATATATGTTTGCACATTAGTTTTTAGGTGTAAAACCAACCAATTCACACTCTAAAACCATACAATTAATGGCACCCCTAAACATGCACGGAATTTCTTTTCACACACTTTGTTAATTATTATCAGTGGTAAAGTAAAAAATTTCATAGTAAAGTCCAACTTCTTAACAGTAGTGAAGTCATAAAAATGGATATGAAAAATAATTTTTTTGACTAAAAATGCTCCTGAAAGTGCATGAATTGATGAAAAACTTGTTGACGTAATGACTCTCAAGGTCGTTTTGTAATTTTCATTTTCTTAATTTTATTTGGTTCTCTGCATAGCTTTGAAATGATGTTTATTATGACTTATAGAGATGAGTGTCACGATTCTTGAGGTGATTAGATACGTTTCAAAAAAGTTTGTTTTGAAAGTTTGGAACTAAGAAACTTTGACCAAAGTCAACATTCGAGGTTGGCAAAATCGAATCCAGAGTTTTGATGTTTTCATAATGTCCGGAGGGTGATCATTTATTGCCTTATTTATAACAAATTTTGGATTTTTATATAAAATATCAAAATTTGAGCAAGTTTTAAAAATTTAAAAAGAAATCAAAGGTTATATTCTTACTCCAAAACAAGTTTTTAGTCGATTTTGAGAATTTGTTTTCAAAATTTTCCAAAAACTAAAGAAATTTTATGGCCTATAGATTTTCCCCATAAAAATCCCCAAAAATGCTTCCAAAATTTATGGACAAACAGGTCTGATTCTATTGACAATCCACACTCTAAATAAATCAAACTTTTAGTGGTGATCATATTTTTCCCAACTAAAGTAACACTTTAGTGGATATACTAGTGACACTTTATATTTATCGACTTAAAATTTTGAATCTACATCTACTGTGCGATTTAATTTCGTTCTTTTTAAAAAAAATAATCTAGTTTGCTTTCAAAGAAATTGTATTTCTGTTCATTGTGACACATTCTTTTACTGCTTCTGGACAAGACATACTAGCAATCAACTAGTAACCAATAATATAACTTTGTCTCACTAAATTTGGCTTAAAGTTAAAGCTAGGTGAGATTTTATGATAAAATATTAATACAACCTTAATTAAGTGAACTTGTAGTAGTGGGCAGAGATTTAAGTGAGGACCCTAGTTAACAGCATGACAAATTAATCAGAAAAATTAGTGTTTGATAAAGACATTCACGTTAATTAATGATTATGTAGGCGTTTGGTGGAAAAGATTAGAAGGGAAAAGCAAAAAACCATGAGTGGTGGGGTTAAAGTGAGTGGGATATTTTCTTTTATCACTTTTTCCACCGTTCTTGTATTGAAGACCAACTAATCCAAATTTTCTCCCTACTAAAACTTATTTGTATTCAAATGTTTGAACTCGAAATCTTTGATTAGAAGTAGAGAAATTTTGTTCATTTTGCACTTTTGTTGATTATCAAATTTAATTTTCTTGATTGTGTACTAGTGTAGTTGTGAATGTGAACCCTAATAATATAGGAGATTTTTTTGAGTGTTATGTAAGTTTTGCATCATGCTTCACTTCAATTTCCCTTTCTTATATCTTCTTTTTGTTTTTAATTTATTTTTTTTCCCCACTTTTTTGTGCTTGATTTGTAGAGGAAACAAGAAATTAAAGTAGGTCAACATTCACATATTTAATAATTCAGAAGTAGTACTCTTGTTTGGTTATTTTATGTTATTGTTAAGCAATAGGACCATTGCACACATTTAAGATTCTTTTACTTTTCGAGTACTCCTAAGTTGATATTCTTGAAAAATACAGGAGAATTTTATTTAAGATTCTAGAGTAAGCGAAGTCGAAAGACTTGTACAAGTATGAACATAAAAATTGTGAAATTTGTAAATTAAAAAAAATAGATTTGTTTTCAAGTTAAAAATGGTATTTGTTGTACGTAAATACAAATTATAATCATTTTTCAATTTTTGAGAGTGACTTGAAGTGTAAATTATGATTTGAATCTTTTAAATTCTTGAATTGAATTCCATAAAATTGTAATAATTTTATGTCCAAACAATTCAGAAAATTAGGTAAAAATCATCCATGACCAAGCGGCACTTTGCGTTTGGTACAAAAATATTTTCCATCAAATAGGAGAAATTAGTTCATTCCTAGACGAAAGTTATTTTTCTTACTACTCTCTAAACTTTTGAATTCTATATCACTTGAAAAAAAATAATTTTATATTTAATTTGTAACTGATCATAAGAGATCCTTTTAACGGATATTTTACGATTATCCCTTGTAAATTACTCTAACATGATATAACCTAGTAATCTAAAGTTTGTGGGTGCTTTTGAGTCGGATCTAAAGTTTCCCTCTTCCTTTGGTCCCAACATAAAGATGATTTTTTTCCCTTTTTGATAATTAAATTAACAAAATTGAGTAATAAATAATATTTACTCTTAATTAATAGGGATTAATTAGGAGGAAGGAATTTACTATTTAGGCATATATGCTTATTTTAAAATTTTCGGTAAAAAATTATTTGAATATGTTTGTTTACGCTAAATTATATTGATTTATCATGATTAAGTGATTTAATGCCGTAAGAAATGAAGAGATCTTCTTTTCCTTCAATTGCCGACATTTTCAACAATATATAATATTTTTTATATTTTCAAAAGAATAAAGTCATTTTCATAGAAATGTTTGCTCGAAGGTTCTTTTTTTTTTTGAAGTCCCAAATTCTTGTATGCTGTAAAATAGAATACTTTATACTTAAGGTTGTAGGTCATTAGGTCACAGAGATTTATATGATTACATTAGTTCTTTTTGACCCACAAAATGAATAATAAGTGTTGTGGGCTAAGATAAAGATTGATTTAGAATCAAATTATTAAGTGTTTTCTTTTTGTGATTTCTTCTATAGGGTATATTTTTCTTCTTCTCTTAAGTTTAATTAGCACTTTGTTTAGTCCAACTTAATACTAGGAATATAGTAATTGGTAGGGACCATTGACTCACATGCCTAAAGTTCTTTTTGGTGGCATTTTATTTTCTAGTCTTGGAAATGAAGACAATTTCCATCAAATCATCCACCATTAATCTTTTTTCATCGACGAGGGTTGTGATAGAGCGGTAAGTACTCTTTCATTCTTAATCAAAGTTCTCGAGTTCGAGTAGTTTTTGTTAGAGAGCGCTTTACACCTCAAATGTGAGACTTTTCGGTGCAAATTCAAATTTAATCAGACTTCAATATAGATATCAGACACTAGATGAGAAAGCAAAAACAAAAAAACTTTTGTCAATTGTTAAATATTTTTACGATAATATTTAAGTAAATCTAGTGCTACTAAATGTCACTTTTACTCTAGTGTATGTCCAACATGAAGCCAAGATTATTAGGCATATCAATTTGTATATGCATGTAATTGGCACTAGCTAGTGTTTCACGAGACTAATAAACAAATTTCTTTTGCTAATTTAAGATTAAAGTATCTTCCATTTATTAAATTCCCTCCTTGATTTGTTCAAATTCAAGTCATTCACGCCAATATTAGGTGATTTAGAATAGAATCTCTATGCACAATATCCTCTATTTGTTTCTTTGGTTGGGGACAAAGTGAATTTTGTCACATACTCTTCAAGCTTTAATTAGGACAAGTCTTGTGAACTTAGACGACTACTAGACAAGTCAAAGAATAAGTAATTCCATAGATGTAAACTTTCTCTATCATTTAGTTATCATGTCGCAATTTCTAGATCTTTTTGCCTCACACAGTATAGGTAAAGTATGCATATATATATTCTCTTCAAATGTTACTTTTGAAACTATCTTGAATATATATTGTTGTTATTATTGCAATTTCTAAATCTAACAAATATTATACATATACATACACGTACAAAAAACTTAATTTTAACAACATAAAAAGAAAAAAAAATCATTAATTATATTCTAACTTGATTTCGTAAATTGAACAAATATTAATAGTAATGTGGACAAATAATATGGGACAAAAATAATAACTTATATATTTGAGCTACGTGAAAAGTACTACTAAATTAGCATAGTTATTCAAAATATTTTATAACGTTTGAGAAAGTTATACTAAGAAAATAATTTGACTTTTTAAATAATAACAACCAGTGTCACATAAAATTCACAAATAGACTATCAATTATATTCTCATGTATTTACAATTCAAGATTCCCAATGAAAATTATAGATCTGTCCTCTTAAAAGAGAATTGTGCATGAACTCAAGGACAATATTTTTTCTTATATTAAAGATAAAGGAATAAACATAAAGTAATTGACATGGTGTAAGATCTACACATATTTTAAGACTTCCATCATATTTTCTATATAAATTCAGACATAATTGTTTTTAAAAAAATATGCATACTTGAAAATTTAAATGAAAAGCACTACTCTAGTCAGGATAATTAATAATTCAAAATATCTAAAAGATTTTTTTTCGAAAAAACATCACAAATCAAAGAAACTTGATCTGAGTATTGTATTCATTATACTCTCTTGTATTTAAAATTTCAAGATACCATCTTAAAAGAAAATTGTGCATGAACTCAAAGGACAATAATTTTTTTAACGTGGAAGATACTACCATTATTCTTTTTTACTTGTCATGTTTCGTTTTTCGAACTTCTAATGTATTTATATAGGAGGGGAGGGTGCATACTTACAAAGAATATGAGCATAAAGTAATTGACATGGTGTTAGATGGATCGTAAAAGGTCCAAGATCTATAGACAAATATAGATATAAAACTTAGCAAATACTCATATTAGTCGATCCCACGTTGGAACATTGTAGTTGAATGATTTTGGAAGAACAAGTGTCTATTTGTTAGGTTACAATGACAAGATAGTGCACATGGTGTTCTAGTACTTTTATCCACTATATTTTCTTTCTTGTAGATCTAGATCTCTTTCTTAATTAGACTTTTGTTTCTATGGCCAATCACCATCCTTTGTTTTTTTGAATAAAAAAAAGTTGCAAATAATAATTAACAAAAACAAAATTAAAAAGAATTGTTGCCTCTCTATAGACATGATAGTGATATAGCCAGAATTTTTACTTAAAATGCTTAAAATATGGAAAAAAATAAAAATAAAAAAATAAAAATAAAATAATTAAAAAAAAATAAATAAATAAAAAATATATATATATATATATATATATATATATGAAGAAGTCAAGAACATTTAGTATGTTTTATATATATACATAAAAAAAATCCCTTACTCCTACTTGACTCCACCCTTAGATACGAATCAACTTATTTAGACTTGTATTTAACATTTTAAAAAATATTTTCATGATAAAATAAATATCATTTTTTCTTTAGGCAATTTGTATCCAAAATTTATTAATTCGACTAATCAAGATTCGGGCAATAGAAATTTTTTGAAATGCGTGGGTGGTGGGTGGGAAAGGGGTGTGAAATAAAAGGATTATTCTTAAGGAGAATTTCTTTTTCAATTCAAACTTAAAATCTAATTTGTCCAATTGGAGCTCAAAAAAAGGAATTTATTTTTTGCTTTTAAACCTGTTTGCATAGGCAACACACATTTCTACCTCAGTCTTAGGTGACTCAAATACTATTCCTTTTGGATCATTTTACATATCGTACTTATACAAAATAGATGGTTCAAAATAAAATTTGTTATATTAAAAAATAGGATATAATCAAGTACATTCTTTTCATCTTTCTTTAGTAATATTATTCTTGAAAATAATAAACATTGACTAATTAACATTAAAAACTTAAGGGGTCGTTTGGTAGAAAAATAAATAATGCAGGGATTAGTAATGCATGAATTAGTAGTGTAGAGATTAGTAGTACAGAGTGTATTTTTTATCAAGTGTTTGGTTTATTGCTTCTAACCTCATCTTGTGTTTGGATTAATTCTACAAATAACTTCTTTCCAATTATACCCTTGCACTATTATGAGATTTTTTATTTTATGTAATCTGTCAAGGTAGATAATTGCCGGACAATATTATATTTTTATGGCCTTCTAACTAGCTAGGAGAAGAACAATTTTGTTGTCATTATTTGAGGGTAAACAATTGTTATCTTAATAAATTAATCACTTAAAACGTTAATTTTCAATTTAAAATAAATAGACCATCTACTTTAAAATCGAAAAGACGATAAAAATAGTAAAATCAAATAAATCATCTATATTTACATATAAAAATTGCAAGGTGTAGTTTTAATATGTATGCAATTTATAAATTGTTCAAAATATAAACAATTAGAAACCACATATAAACCAGCAAATAAAATATTCAATTAACATCACAAACGTCATGTGGTGATATATTTGCCTTTCCAATTAGTAAATGTTAAACAACTCACATTTTAAATCTTGTATTGATATGTATTGCATTGTATTTATTTATTAACAAACAGCTCTCTCTAAAGAATAAAATTTGTAAGCTAATTTATTTAAATAAATTTACTAGTACAAATATAAAACATAAAATAAAGAAAATAAATAAAATAATTTGAGGGATATTTTTGTCTTTACAGAGATAATCCCATGGTATTAAATCCAATGTATTACTAATACCATTGCATAGAAGGTATTAGTAATACCTCCTATAATACCATGTAGGGTGTATAACTAAACTTAGGCCCAAAAATTCTACTAAACATAGTACTAAATAATTCTCCATACATAATACATGGATTATTTCTCCTAATACATCCTACCAAACGACCCCTAAGTGAATAGCAAATACATAAACTCCAATATTATAGTTTCTTAGATTAATTCTATTTTTATTTATTAAAAAGATATATATTAAAGAGGAATTAATATTTCAAATAATCAAAGATATTCATAAATAAGAATATAATGGTCAAAGGGAAGTGCTAAATGGCCAAGAAATTTAACCATAAAATTAA
Organism: Solanum stenotomum; assembly: GCF_019186545.1. Lineage (NCBI taxonomy): Eukaryota > Viridiplantae > Streptophyta > Magnoliopsida > Solanales > Solanaceae > Solanum > Solanum stenotomum. The sequence goes on from NC_064288.1 coordinate 56,836,093, forward strand.
AAATATTATAATATATTTTTTTATTTTAAAATAAACTGATGTTTTTTCTATTTTTTAGTTAAAATGTATTAAAGTCAAAAGGGTAAAAATGTTTTAAAAGGTAAAATAACATAGATAAAATATCATTCTGGCCAAATTTTCTGGCCAAAATGATTTTTCCATGGTCAAAGAGAAATGCTAAATGGTTAGAAAATTAAAAATACTATAATATTTTTTTTATTTTAAAATAAACTGATGTTTTTTCTATTTTTTAGTTAAAATATATTAAAGTTAAAAAGGGTAAAAAATTATTATAGTGCTCTTTTAATCATTGAGTTGTCTGCATAATTTCTTTAAGGGATATGTAAACAAAAAATATTACTAGTAATTAGAAGATGAAATTAGGATAGTCCTTCAAAAGGATTAGTTGTTGAATAGCTGGTGACCTTATTTTCTTAGGGAAGAAAAAGAAGACACTTTAAAAGTTGACCAACCAATCTATAATTAACTACCCCTAATTAAATTCTTGATTATCTGCAAATTTCAACCAAGACAAAATTATTATAGTGCTCTTTTAATCATTGAGTTGTCTGCATAATTAATGCCTTCTCCTCACTATAATTACACTAGTTATTATGTCAACGTGCTAATTACATTGTTTACTTTTACTTGTCCATTCAGTATTTTAGAAATAAATTTTTATTTTTATTTGTCATTTTAAATATATAAATAAATAAAAAACTATATATTATTTAATATAGATAATGTGATAAAATACTTAATATTAATTACAGTATTTTTTTTTATAAAAAAATGTGTCAAATCTAAAACGAATAATGAAAAGTGAACGAAGGGAGTTTTTTACCAAAGATAAGTATAAAAAAAGAATAAAAAAACTCTCCTGAACTAATAAAATAAAAAAATCAATTTTTTTCAATTGTAGAGATCAATTAAAATGAAACGTAATTAAGAATTTTAATTAGAAGTGTGCACTACGAGGAGACATGTCGCCTTGATTAACGCAAGAGGTTGCCCAAACGTTGTCGTTTTAGTGACGGCGAGTTCCCTAAATGGGTTTTTAGCTGTATATACAAAACAATTTTATATTTTGACCATCTGTCTCCCATTTTCTTAAAGTTTGCATAATTTGGGGGATGTTAAAAACTCCATCTATATTTTTAACAAAAAAAAAAAGAAAAAAATTGTAACTTTATTTCACAATTTTTAAAACTATATTAATATGAGCAAATTATAACATTATAATATTAATTTTTAAATAATTAAATTTTAATTTTAAAATATTAAGTTAATCTTATTCAATTCAATATTTCAATTTCAAAGATAAACATGATAACTATTTTGAGACGAAGGATGATATTTGGTGGTACACAAGCAAGTCATTAAATAGATAAATAAAAAAACTAAAGCTAAAGAATTTTCAGATATCGAACAATATATTTTTTCTAGACATATTAAAATAAAAATGAAAAGTTGTCCACAAAATGGAAGACATAAAAAAGAGTTTAGTAGATGGAATTATCTTATTTTTTTTTAGGGTTAAAGGTATAAGAATGCTTTGAATTATGATGAATTTATCAGTTATACACTTGAGTTATGCGAGGGTTTTATTATGTTTTTAAAAATAGAACTCTCACATAGTTTAGTGGATTATAATTAATATGAAAAAATTAAGTTCAGAAGAATAATAGAACCTCGTATAAACTGATAATTTTATCGTAATTCAAAGGGTTTTTATACCTTATCCTTTTGCTTTTAAAAAAATCAATTACTGTTTTTGTTACCTTCTCCATTTTTTTAGTTGTCAACTTGTCATGATAATGTTATAAAGAGTGTTGTTTGATCAATATTTCCCTTATTAATTTTTTAATCTTTATTTGTATAAATGCTTAATGTTAAGGTGCAATATTGAAAAAAAAATAATAATTCTTTCTTGATTGTTTAAATTAACAATTTTGAAATAAAATTTTTTAATATACATGACAACTAAAACAAACGGAGGAAGTAATAAATTTTAAAAAAGTTACTCAAACTATTTTTTTTTCTTCAAAGAAAATTAAAAACTTTATTAATTGCCTTAAAGTGTATGATATAGGCATAATAATTATGGGGTAGGTTGAAAATAATGATTCAAAACAACCTAAGTAAGGTCAATTATTACAGTCATTATTATTTTGATAAACAGGTACCCTATTTATATGAACCATCAATAATAGTCACACAGACACATATCACACCAATAAATGTTCCAAAAGTACTCAGTAGACATTATGCTTCTATTAAATTTAATTAAATGTTTGTAGACAGTAAAGCTAGCACCTTATTTATCCATCTACTATATTGACTTTGTATTAAAAAAAATGTTACAGTACGAGGTAATTTTCATGTACAGTGAGTAAATGTAGATCAGGCCTCGTAAGTCGTAACTAGGAAAAGCTCATTACATATTTTTTGATTTTTCATTTCGTGTTCAGTATCAATATTAGAGTCTGACTAAATTTAGATTGACTTTAAGAAGTTTCGGAAGTTAAAACGCTCTGACGACTTCGTACCCATGGGACTCAAACTCGAAACATGTGATTATGAATGAAGGAATACTTACCACACTTCACCATAGTCTTTGTGAATAAGAAAATGTTACTCTTGTTCATGTAAATTATGGTGGTCGTTTCAATTTATTTTATAAACTTTAGTCACCTTCTAAAATAATACTAGTAGTCTTTCTGTGCATATTTTTCATTTTTATATACTATACATATTCTATACATTATCAACATTAAATATTTATATATTTGTAAATTGTTTCACATCAGGGGAGATATTAATATTTAATATTATATAATCTTGAGTAATCATTATTTTTTTTGATGACAAGAAAACCGCAACCGCTACTCTTGAGTAATCATTATTTTGTGACCTATCTTTATTAATTGAGTTACGCCCTCAATATTTTCATCAATAGCGTGAAGTTCCTTAATTTACTTAACAAAACTCGACTTCAAGTTGTGTTTGATACATAATTTTCAGTCTACTTGATCTTCCCCAAAGTTTTTCTTTAAAAAGTAATTGGAATATTTATTGTGATCAGGGGTGATAATTGAGTTGGTTGGGTCATAATGAGTTAAGATAATAATCGGGTCAAAATCCAATTCAACCAACCCAATTTTTCTTGAGTTAAAACGAATTGGGTCAAAACAGGTTAGGTAATAGGTTATATAACGAGTCAAAACCCAATTCAACCCAATTTTTACTAAAGCTTAATTGTTTAATTTGTTCTTTTAAACTATTTCAATACCTAATAACTTTTTTCTTCTTTATTATGTCTATATATAACATATCAAATGAAAAAAAAAAAGATTTAACAAGATTTCTCATGAGCCAATTCGGGTTACATATCAACCTAATTTTTACTGAGTTGAATTGAAATGGGTTGAAGTAATGAAAGAGAGGGTCAAACAACACGCCCAAACTTAAACGGGTTGGACGAATTGAGGGGGTTGGGTTTGATTTTTTCACCCCTAATTGCGATTAATAGATAAAGTTTATGCATGAAAAAGTCAAATAACAAAGTGTAATTGATTTTAATAGCTACCCGATAACTTACAAAAACTCATTAGTTTAGGAGCTAATTATTTAGATACACACTGGTTTTCAATATTACGAATCTTAACAGATTTTGGTGCGTCTAGATAGGTTTATAAATATGTATCTCGGGATACATGAGGTAAAAATTAAGTGTAATTTGTTTGAGATATATTGTATCCAGATGGATTCACATGTATCTGGAAGACATAAACAAATCTCGCCTGCCTCCCTCTCATCTGGCTCGCCACTCTTCTATCTTGCTTGCGTACCTGGTATCCCAGATACATGTATCTAGTGTAATTCACATATAATTGGAAAATCTCGCTTGCCTCCCTCTTGTTCTCACTTGTCTCTCTCCCAATTTCAGTGTATCAAGTAGCAAAAACATGTATCTAGCTATATCTTGCTTGAAATCTGAAATGAGATTATTAATTAGTGAGATAAAATATAATTATTTCAAACTATATGGAGAATCAATAAATATGATAAAAATATTTGTGTAGTTACATAACATTATATTAACGAGCAAATATATTCGAAGAAAAATAGAAAAAATCTTTTATCATAGAGGATGTAGTCCATGACAGGCACGCATTTGATGGGCCTAATCCACTCTAGTGGATTTCAAGTGGGCCCATTTGTTGCGGGCCTCAATGTTTGATACGATTGTCAAATATCTTCGCATCAAAAGCTGTCATCCATATTCTTTTGGGAAAATTCGACGAAAAATTGGTATGCAAGTACAAGTCTTATATAAAGTTGATGTTTCTTTTTTGTCCAAAATATATTTAGCAAAAACAAATTTAAAAATATTGACATTGTATAGCTTATCCTGTATCATGTGGGGAAAAATGTTTTTTTTTCTTAAATCATGTCAATTCAAAATATGTTGGGCATATATATAGTTTTGCAATATTTAGGATAATATGAAAAATTATCTCAATACACAACTTATTTTATCATATTTTCTAAAAAGAATTATCATTTGAAAAAATTCAAAATTTTCTACTCTCTCCTATTCTCACTTACATCTCGGGACATGTGTGTCTTGTATCAACAAAAGTAATGTATCGGAGCGCGATGTATTGAGACAGGTGTGTCATGTATCAACAAAGATAATGCATCGGGATGCGATGTATCAGGACGTTGAGTGATGTATCTGAAATCGAAACACGATGTATCATGATGTTGAGTGATGTATTCAAAATTCTTAAATTTTAGAGATTTTTTTAATTTGGAATAAAGTAGGTATAAGATGTAATTAATTCTTAACACTATGACATTTGTGTAAAAATATACAATTTAATACGAGGTTATCTGATGTGATAATGAAAAAAATCTATTTATGTTTATGGCTAAATATATGACTGAATTGTGGAGTTAAAATCCCCCTCTCTTTGTTTGTTGGTATAAACGGTGTATATGCAAAATATGAACGAGTATAATTTTCTCAAAAAAGTGCATTAGCATGTCTTGTATACAAGATGTATGTGCAAAATCCAACAACAAAACGTCAAAGGGCAAACTTGTAGGTGTATATAATATACGTATACAGATTTTAACTACAGTAAAAAAAATCAATCAATAGATGTATACAAGACGTGTACGCAGAATTTAATAACAACATACATACAAGTGTATACATTATATGTATAAAAATTCCAATTGTTGTAAAACAAAATCAACAAAATAATATTTTAATGTATATACACATATATTGAAACTTGATATACAAAAGATATTGTTAGTGATTTGAATGCATCTATTTTTCGACAGACTCATGGTCCTAATGGAGAAACTTTAGGAAAGAAATAAAATAGAGAAAAACATTGAAAAAATTCAATTAGTCGAAAAGGTGATAAATAATCATTTTATGCCAACTTATTAAAATGTGGTTAATATATAATAATTTAGTGTCTTAGTTAGAGCCGTCAATATGGGCTAGGCTCGTTGGGCCGGCCAGGCCTAACCCGGGATTTAATAGGGCTGGGCTAAGATTTTTGGAGTCCATTTAAGAAAAGGGCTTTTTAGCCCGGCCTGAATAAACCTGCTGATTTGTCGGGCTTGAGAAATATAGGTAGGGCCGGCCCGTGGGCCAAATAAAAATAATTTTAAAAATATAATATAATATTAAAATTTAAAATTAAAGAGAGTCCAAACTCAAAATCTATTTAATATTTAACTAATTGAAACCGCATATAAATTGCAGATGAAAATAAAGGTGTTAAGACAACCTTGCCACAAGTTGATTCAGATATGCTTGATGAAGATGATCATGAAGTGTTGGATATGCCATAGATTTCATGATGTGTTAGATACGCCATAAGTTTCATGATTTTTTTTAAGGAGTTTATTTTTAANAACACCATGTAATATTGTTTTGTCGATATTTATGATAATATTTTAAAATTATAATATATAATTTATTTTAATAATTATAAAAAAAATATAATTTTAAAAAAAGTGGGCTGGCCCGGCAAGCCTGTAGCCCACGTACTTGTGGGCTGAGCCGATCATTTTCTGGCCCACACAAAAAATGGGCTAACTCGTAAAATGTCAAAGCCTGTATGGGTCAGCCCGAATGGGGTGGGCTAGCCCATATTGATAGCTCTAGTCTTAGTTGGTTCATTATGCCAATTATTCAAATTGGACAGAACGAAAGCCCAACTCTGAATTCTACTTCTCTTTTCTAATTGGGCCTACGGATCCAATGTTTATGATGTGGTTTATTGCTAATCACATGCAACACTAATTTGTCAAATTTGAGATTAACAACTAATTTGACTGTCTAATGTGTTTTATTGCTAATCAAAATAATAAGTCCAGAGAAATATATAATAAGCTTCATTTCTTGTCCTACACATATTTGTCTTACTTTTAGATCCTTATCTCTAAGCCAATGCTCCATAAGACACATTTCCTTAAAAAAATGATAGCAAAGTTGACTTAATTGATTTTTTATTTTGATTTTGAAGAAGTGTAATCCAATTCGAACAAAAATAAATTTGGTTCGATTTGATTTTTCGCTTTTTTTTCTTTTTCGGTTTGATTATTCGTTTATACAATAATTAGAGTTGTCAAAATGGGCTTAGCCCATTGGGCCGGTCCAAGCCAACCCGTTATTGTTGTAGGGTTGGGATATAATTTTTCAAACCCATTTAAAACTAGGTCTTATAAACCCGACCCATATAAGCCCTTGTCCCTTGAGGCTTGATCAGGGTCAGCCCAATGGCCAAAACTATATGTTTATGGGTAACTTATAGAGTATGAGCTAATTACTTAGATGCATACTATGTTGTAATATTACAAATCTTACCAGATTTTGGTACGTCAAGATACATGTATATCAAGATACATAGACTCAAAATTAGGTGTAATTTATTCTCGATACACTCTATCCAAGTGGATTTGCATGTATCTAGGATACATAGACAAATTTTGCGCCCTCGTCTCCCTCACATCTCTCTCGCTACTCTCTTATTTCGCTTGCATATATGCATCACACTAGATACATGTATATCGTATATCTAGTATCCTAGATACATGTTAATCACATTAATTTTTTTGCTAATATTATTGAAACAACACCATTGTTTGTCATATTTGATTTGAAAATTTTCTCATTTTCTTAATGTTATAGAAATTTAAGTTGAAAAAGAAAAAAAATGAAAAAAGAAGAAAAAAAAGACGGGTTAGCCCGCCCTAACCCGCAACCCTTCTAGGATTGGGTTGAATTGAACATTTTCAGGCCTTTCCAAATGTAGGGCCGATCGACCCTAGCCCATCAAATCCTTGACCCGCGAGGCTTGGGCCGGATGGGACTGGACTGACCCTTTTTTACAGCTCGACAAGTAGGGTTGCAAGTATACTTATTAAGGCATATACAATATAGTGATATAATATGATAGATTTTTGTATAATATTGTATATGAGTGTGTAAATATCTTTATAATTTTGTATGATGTTTATATATTAAATATAGAATATTGTATTTTAAATATTTAAATATTTCTGAAAATAAGGTATTGTGTTTTGGACTAAAGTTTTACGATTTAAAAGGACCCTAAGTTTATATGTAATTAACTTTTGAAAAATTGATTTGATCAACAATTACACACCAATTGACAATATTGGTTCATGAAATTGAACTTTTACGTTAAACTAAAAAATTATTTAAGGACAAGTGGAGGCAGCATTAATGGACCAGACCAGTGGATTACAACCTAATATAATTGATGCTCTGTACATACAACATGTATTTCTTTATTCACTTTTATTATTGGATAAATCCACTTGATGTCTGCTATCTAATTCTTTGTTGACATTACCTACCTACCAAACACTATGTCCACTTGGAACAATTTTGAGGGGTATTCGTCTTAATATAAAGGGCAATTTAGTGTATCAAAGCTTTTGCTATGTTCAAATTCAAAGAATCGTATTATTAGAGTTATATAATTTTATTTTGCGACTTGAATATGTGATCTATTGATCACATGATAGTAACTTTGTCAGTTACTTAAAACTCCTCTTCAAGTTTCATCTTTATATATATATATATATATATATAAAGAGTTGGTGAATTATTTGATGGAGCAAAAAAACAAATTTATTCATTTTGACAAATTTAAAAAATTAAAATTATTCAGAAATTTATTTAAGAGACTATTTTGAACCTATTCTAAATATATAAAAAAAAATTCTCTAAAGGGTAATGCTAAATGACCAGAAATTTAAAAAGTCAATAATATCTTTTTTATTTTAAAATAAATTGATCTTTTTTTTTTATTTTTAATTAAAAGATATTAAAGTTAAAAGGGTAAAAATATTCAAAAAAGTAAAATAATATAGTGTAAAATATATTATTTTACCATTCTTACCAAATTCTGACCAAATTTTCTGGCCAAAAGATTTTCCTTTTATAAAATAGTATATATCAAACTAAGATCAATTGGCACATAAATAAAGAAGAATTGGTTGTCAAACTTATCCATTTAAGATTAGAATAATAATTTTTGTCTCAATAAGTAATGGAAGAATGAGCTTTTAGTCATGAACCACATATTTTAGGGAAGGTACGTGAACTTTTACCTTTACTTTATTACTAAAATTGATGATGATAATAGTAATTTCATTAATAACGCAACATAATTGCTCGTTAAGGCACAAAAAAAATGTGATATTCCTTTTTAAGAAAGCAAAATTAGACGTATTAAATTGATTTAGTATTTTATTTGAATACATATAGAAGTTAAAATAAATAATTTTGTGTTTATTTCTAGTTTTTCTTTTTGAGTTAATGAATCCTTCAAGCTAAAACAAAAGAAATAAATAACTTTAACGAAGAATTCACTTTCATCACTTCATGCGGCTAATTAATTAGGAAGTTACTTCCTAGCTACATGACCTACGCTTAATTAATCAAGTCATCGAATATCGATTAAAAATATCTAGTATATACATATACATATATATAATATGTCTCTATATATTAGTCAATTATTGTAAGTCTATAATGCACAAGTGGGGTATAATAATATTTGTTCACATGTAAATCGTTAGCACATATTTGAAAACGAAAGAAGACTTAGGTAACCTTAAATAGCTGTCTAAACCAAACCATCATTTATACCTTTTCCCCTTTTTTGTGCCTTTTTTGCTTTCATTTTGCACACGCAAGAACAAAGTATTTAATTTGCATCTCTTTTATAACAACAATATAGAGAAAATCATCACTAAACAAAAACAAAAGAATGGTGAAAGACAGGACAATTGGTGTGGCAATGGATTTCTCAAAGAGTAGCAAAACAGCTTTGAAATGGGCAATTGATAACTTGGCTGATAAAGATGATACTTTTTACATCATTCACATCAAGACTCATTCTTCTGATGAGTCACGTAATAAGTTATGGGCTCAATCTGGTTCACGTAAGTTGCACATTCAACCTTTTTTTAAAAAAAAGATTTAACTTATATACACTGACAGTCTATAACAATTAATTGATCTTGTCTATTAGCTTTGATTCCGTTGGCGGAGTTTAGGGAGCCAGAAGTATTAGAGAAATATGGTGTGGAGATTGATATTGAACTTCTTGATATGCTTGATACTGCTTCTAGGCAGAAAGAGGTTATTATACATCTTATCATCCACCCCTTTTCAATTTATTTATATTTTTTCAATTTTTTTTTTTAATAATTTTAGTTTTGTTTAATTATTTTTTATTGATTATTGTATAGATAAAAGTTGTGACCAAACTATATTGGGGAGATGCAAGGGAGAGATTGTGTGAAGCTGTTGAAGATCTGAAGTTGAATTGTTTGGTTATGGGTAGTAGAGGCCTTACTACCCTCCAAAGGTACCTTCTTTAATTAATTGCTCTCTTCATAATTTCAACTCTTTTTTTTTTAAATTAAAATTTACTTGGTAAAATTTAAACTCTGCTTATGTAAGCTTGCTCATATTATTGATTTTAAATCTAAATAAAAAATAAGAATGGTCAAGAATCAATCGGAAACAATCTATCAACCCTATGGGGTGGGAGTTAGGTGGAAACAAAACATAAAAAGAACGTATCAACTGATTTGTATTTCTTTAGCAATTAAGAAAAATATGTATTTCCTTAAGATAAATAAGTAGGAATTCAACCAAGCACACCATTCAGGACTTTTGTAGCATGTGTATCGGTAGATAATTAGATTAATCTAAAAAATATGTATATAAAATATCTAGTTTATCAGAGAGATCTTGAATTTATGTGCACCGTGTAAATTTTCCCTTAATCAGGTAAAATTCGTTTATATGATTACACTGAATTTATTGGTATAGTTACTTGGTAAAATTTGGACTTTTGTCTGTTTTCTCATTCAAGTAAATATGCCTTGCCATTAATATTTTAATTTCTTGGTTAAAACAGGATATTTATGGGAAGTGTGACCAACTATGTAATGTCTCATGCGACCTGCCCTGTCACTGTAGTCAAGGATCCTGATTTCCACAAGCACTGATGAAGAATTCTAGATTAAATAAGATGAAAACTATAAAATGTTTTTATTTTTCTGTTTTTCATTTTAGTAACTAATGAAAAATTGATGATTTATTCTTATTTGTTTGATCTATCTTATCTTTCGTTCTATCTTGTTTGTAGTCGTGTGAGATGAAAGTCTCATATTGAGTTTTGAATTCTCTTGTCAAAGTGGTAACTTCAACTTTAACTATTCAATTTTTTCGATATTCTCATCAAATAGATGACATTTTTAAAAAAAATCTTGCTCTTCTTAGTATGATGTTCAAAAATCTACAAGAAGAAACTATAAAGGCTCTTTTCCAATATAATTGTTCGATACTAACGTAGTATTGATGTATGCATATCAAATGAAATGATCAAGATGCATGTTAGGTTGTCAATCGAAAAAAATATTATCATAATTAACAAAATAACAAACATTATTCATTGAGGAACATTTATAACTCGAACATTAAAACTTATACACACTTGTTTACACTAATTTTTTTTAAAATTTAATTAAAATTATTTTATATTTAACATCAATATATTACTTAACAATGTTTAACTAATGTGATTTGATATTAGACGGATTTAGAATTTGAAGCTCACAAATTCGAATTCAATATTTTATCACAACTTATTTAATTTAATGAAATCCAAAATATTATATTTACTTGAAGAATAAGCCTTATAGCACATATACTTTGCCTCAAAAGTTCGTAGATTTGAATAAACCTATATAAATTGTTAATTAAATAGTTAACGGAATTTTGCTCAAATTCTATACATATCTGTTATAAAATTTCTAATTAATTCTAAATATTATTTAATAAACATAATTATTATAATACATATATATTAATTTAAAACAACTATAAAAATCCATAAATATTTTTATTTTTACCACCTTGCCCCCCACACTTAGGTCCAAACAACTATAGGAATAAATATATTTCCACAACAAGGACAATAATTTGTCCATCCATAAACTTTTGGGTACGCGACACTAAAATATTTTGAACCGTAAATTAAATATAATATTGAATATATATATTTTAAATAAAAACTACAATTTTTCTATTTTTATAATAATTATAGTCAAATATTATATTTAAAGATTTTATGTCAGAATTTATTGATTGATAAAGTAAAATATGCTATATGTGTGACTCTGGAAATTCAAACCGTGTTACATAAATTTAAAAAAGTAGGATTATCTTTTTTGCGTTAACGCGTATCTTATACTTGTCTGCTTTTGGTGTTCACACACAATAAGGTGCTCTGTATCTCTTTTTACTCCTTTTTAATAAAGTATACTACAAAAACAGAGAAGAAGAAGAAGAAGAAAAATCAAGAAGCAAAAATGGTGAAAGACAGGACAATTGGTGTTGCAATGGATTTCTCAAAGAGTAGCAAAACAGCTTTGAAATGGGCAATTGATAACTTGGCTGATAAAGATGATACTTTTTATATCATTCACATCAAGACTCATTCTTCTGATGAATCACGTAATAAGTTATGGGCTCAATCTGGTTCACGTAAGTCTAAATCTTTTTTATTTGAATCTCTTCGATAGAAAATTATATGAAAGAGTTGGTTTGGTCCCTGTGGGATCAAATTCCAAGAAAATTTTATGTGTCAATTTTCTTGGTTAGGAATTAAATTTGGAGATCAAGCTAAAATTTGTGGAAGACCACCTAAAAGGATAATCATTCTTCATAGTTGAAATTATTCTAAACTCATAGCAAAATATATTAGAAGAGCAGAGAATTAGTAGAGCAATTCTCTTAGATNTATAACTTTATTAATGTTGGGCCCGGGCAGCACCCGGGCTTTCTTTACTAGTATAACTATAAAAATCCATAAACTTTTTGTTTTTCACCACCTTGCTCCCACTTAGGTCCAAACAGCTATAGGAATAAATATCTTTCAACAACAAGAACAATAATTTGTCCATCCATAAACTTTTGGGTACGCGACACTAAAATATTTTGAACCGTAAATTAAATATATTATATATATATATATATATATTATTTTTTTAAAAAAATAAAAACTACTCCCATTTATTCTATTTTTATAATAAATATAATCAAATGTTATATTTAAAGATTTTATGTCGAAAAAGTAAAATATGCTATATGACTGACTTGGAAATTCAAACCGTGTTATATAAATTAAAAAAAGTATGGATTATCCTTTTTGCGTTAACGCGTATCTTATACTTGTCTGCTTTTAGTTTTCACACACAATAAGGTGCTCTGTATCTCTTTTTACTCCTTTTTAATTAAAGTATACTACAAAAACAGAGAAGAAGAAGAAGCAAAAATGGTGAAAGACAGGACAATTGGTGTTGCAATGGATTTTTCAAAGAGCAGCAAAACAGCTTTGAAATGGGCAATTGATAACTTGGCTGATAAAGATGACACTTTTTACATCATTCACATCAAGACTCATTCTTCTGATGAGTCACGTAATAAGTTATGGGCTCAATCTGGTTCACGTAAGCATATATCTTTCTTATTTGAATCTCTTCGATAGAAAATTATATATGAAAGAGTTGGTTTGGTCCCTGTGGGATCAAATTCGAAGAAAATTTTATGTGTCAATTTTCTTGGTTAGGAATTAAATTTGGAGATCAAGCTAAAATTTGTGGAAGACCACCTAAAAGGATAATCATTCTTCATAGTTGAAATTATTCTAAACTCATAGCAAAATATATTAGAAGAGCAGAGAATTAGTAGAGCAATTCTCTTAGATGTATTTGAGATCTCTTCCCTTTCTTTGTTAATATACCGAACACTGCTCTTTGGTGGACGTATGATCATTCTAATTCAAACCACGTTAACCTTCACGTTAAACCTTTTCGATTTCTTTGTATTTTTTTTTTTTTAATTCGTTCATGAAAATCATGGCTTCGCCACTAGATCGGATCGGGATGTTAATAGTTTGATTTTGTTTGGATTAGCTTTAATTCCATTGGTGGAGTTTAGGGAGGCTGAGGTGTTGCATAAATACGATGTGGAGACTGATATTGAACTTCTTGATTTGCTTGATACTGCTTCTAGGCAGAAAGAGGTTAATTTTCAATAAATCATCTACCATTTTCATTTATTTATTTTTGTTGATAATTATTAATTTCCTGAATTCTTTTGGTTTAAATTTTGTATAGATAAAAATTGTTATCAAACTATATTGGGGAGATGCTAGGGAGAAACTATGTGAAGCTGTTGAAGATCTGAAGTTGAATTCTTTGGTTATGGGTAGCAGAGGACTCAGTACCATCCAAAGGTAATTCTTTTCAATGGACATCTTTCTATTATCGGAGTTAGAGTTCTGCATTGATTATCGATATACCGACGATTAATTTATTTATATAAATTTGGACAAATTTTCCATCACAAGTTAGCTTTGAGGGTCGAGGGAGTTCTACGTGTCATATCTTTACCTTATTTCAAATCTAGGTTCAATTTTGTTTGGGTCATTACAAAATATTAATGTGTATTGTCATTAACATTTGGATATTTATCTCTTGATAAAACAGGATATTCTTGGGAAGTGTGACAAATTATGTATTGTCTGTTGCGACCTGCCCTGTGACTGTTGTTAAGGATCCAGATTTTCACAAGAAGTGATCAGGTTTCGTTTGCTTAAATATGAACTTATTATGATACCATTTTCGAATAAGATTAAGGATTTTACATGTAATTTCTCCTATGATGACAATTTCTTTACTTTCAAATACCAAATGAGACGGATCCCTTTTGGATAGAATTATCTTTTATATTTATATTGTTGCGAGGTGACAAATATCTCGTGAATTAGTTGAGGTATATAGCTAAAATACGATCATTTAAAACATAAAAACTAACTCACGTTTGATATTTATATCTATTAGTAATAAAACTCTTTAGTATAAGACACATGTTTTAAAGTAATCCATCTTAAAAGTTTTAAGTGAAAACTCAAAAGATGGCCCTTTGTATGAGAAATCAAACAATTTTTTCATCCATTAGACCATTTACAAAGTTGAAAATCAAATTTGACCCTAGTTGCTTTTTGGACAAGAGGGTTTTATTTTGTCAATGGACATTTTTGACCTTTTACTTTTAGGAAAAAAAATGTTATTTTACACTTCTTGGTTAGAATTCCTAAGTTCACATAACCAGTTTTCAACTCTTTGATAAATTCTAGGTAAGATCAAGATTCAATTTTTTAATCTTTAATTTTTATCATATAGTACTAGAAAAAAATATATTTATGAGTCAAGATCCAATCTACACCAACTTGTTTGAATTAATGTACCAAGTTGATGATATAACTACCCCACATGGCTAGCAGTTACATATGATCAGTTTTTAATTAAATTATCCTGGTATAGAATGAGAAAATATTATGAAAATCACAGATCTTAATTAACATGTCTTCTGTATTTATTATTACACATGATAACTTATTATATGTTAATGGTTGGATATAAATATATGAAGTCATTTTTAATATATGAAGAAAAATATATATTATTTTTTATGTTTTATTCTTAGCATTAATTATTTATTTTTTTATTTATAGGATTTAATATTAAATATCATATAATAAAAACAGTATGAGAAATAGTCATCTCAAATTATTATTTTTCTTAATGAATATGTCAAGTTCAAATATAACAAATAAAAACAAATGAGAGAGTATAATAATAATATTGAATCAAAAGTAAAAATAGTTACATAAATTGTAACAAATATTGTGTAAGCAATTTCGATCTGACAAGGATGCAGATTCTTAGATCGCAGAAAAAAAAAACTTGACTAACCTTAATTTTAGAAAATAATCTAATTAAATAGGGGCATGAACCTTAACTAAATTCCAAATTTAATTTTCAAAAAATGAACCTAATTAATTCAGGAGAATGAATATTTAATTTTGCATCACCATCCATTAACAAAAATACCAACAAACCCCTCAAATACAAATACAAAAGAATACTTATAATATCTAGACAAGAATGAAATATGTACTTAATGATCAATATCTTCTATTTTGAATTGACACCTAGTGAAATAAGAAAATAATAAATATTCACAAAATGAAATACACTTGAACTATATGGATACACGTTGACATCACCACAACACAAATCATATCCTTAATATTATGCAAATTCCGCAATATATTAACAAAGTACTTTAATAATCATATACACACCTTAAATCTCATGAATGTTTTAGAACGATGATCCAAATATTTTATAAAAGGCGTCCACTCATTTATGCTCAGGTAGATAATTTTATCAAATCTATCTGGACATAAATCACCTTAAAGCTATGAAATCATCAAGAACAAAAGAAGCTCAATCTTATAAAATACTATATCACACCAAATGGTGAAAATGTAGCAAGTATTCTCAATCCATGGGCTTTAGGCCCATCTAGATTATTCTCATTTCACCATTGCAAGATCAACAATTACAAGGGGAAAAAAAAAAAAAACCAACATACACATATATATATTTCTTCTTTGGTCAAATCACAAAAAAGAAATATATCATTGTGCATAAATGCAACTTTGTTGGTTAACCCGACAAACCAACCTCTAACCACTAAACTTATACCAATCTACTGATATTTGATTAGTTGGATAGCGAATTAGTATATTTAAAATTTGATAAGTGATCAGTCAAATCATTAAATGCAAATATCCTAAGGATGCTTACATAAATGTGTCACCCAACCCAACACATTCTTTTTCAGCTAATGACTCAAATATCTTTTTGTAATGTATTTATATTGTATAAATATTTTATATATATATATATATTTTGTCTTATATGATGAAGACATAATATTGTTAAATAACTATTCACTAGTATAATATTTTTTTAAATGTCATCAAATGGATGACATTTTAAAAAATAAAAATTCTTGCTCTTCATAATGTTGAAAAAACTACAAAGCTCTTTTTCATTATAATTGTCCGGTACAAGCATAGTATTGGTGTACATTAGCAGGGGCGTATCTAGAGGGGTGCCGTGGGTTCACGTGAACCCATGCTTCCCTCTCTAGATCATATATAATAATGTTATATTTTTGTAAAACTATTTAAGTATAGATGTTTGAATCCACGTTCAAAGTATCATATAATAATATGATGATGATCGGGTGCACCTCTCTAAGTGAATAAAAATTTAAATGTTATATCTATCTTTTATTTTGAGTAACACCTCTCCAAGTGGTTATCGGTTACACTTTTGGCGCTGCAACTAATTTTCTTTTTGTTTTTTTTTCTTTAAATTTTCAAGTGTGTTACATTGAAAATTCCTAAAAAATTTAGCACTGTAATTTTTTTTTATATAATTAAATCAAATGTGTATATTAAAATTTAAAACTAGAAGTATTATATATTTTGGACCTATAATTTTTTAAATTTAATGGTTCATATTAAGAACCTAAAAGTCAAACTGATAAAATTTATATTTAAGAAGCATTTTTTCGTAATCAATCGTAATCATGAACCTATCTTATCGATTACGAAAGATAAGATACCCTTCGTTATACTTTTGGACCAAATATGCCCCTCTCATTATATTTTGGGTCGAATATACCCTTTATCAGTCAAACTATTTCCTATAATACGGGGTATATTTGCCCCCACTTAGGTCCAAAAAAAACAGCTATGGGAATAAATATCTTTCAATAACAGGGAAAATAATTTGTCCATCCATAAACTTTTGGGTAGAAGACAAAGTGGCACTAAAATAACAATATCTTAAATTATCTTTGCCCAAATCAATCCTGCTTTATATATTCTATTCGTTTTAATTTATGTGCTATTTTTAAAGATTTCGAATAAGCTTTTATATAGTTTAAATGTTTTAAACAATATATTTATATAGTTTTAAAATATGTGAATATAATTTCTAAAAATTTATGATGGTATTTAACTTTTTTTTTTAAAAAAATCGTTTTTAGAGTTTAACTTAAGAAAATATGTCTAGTCATAAAATTTTCATTTTTTTTTCAAATATTTTTTAGTAATTTCTAAAATAAAATTTAAAAAAAATCACTTTTTTTAATTTTTTTTTAAAATTACTCATCAAAAAAAATTAAAAATGACTCTAATTGATTTCATGAAAAATAAAACTTCAACTTCTAGATATTATTTCTCACTTCGATAATTAGTTTTTTTCATTTTTAATTTTCAAAATAATCAGACCTATTTAAAGATTCCATATTTGAATTTATAGTGGAAGTTGAATATTTTTGATTCTCCTTATCCAAACCGTATCACATCATTTGAAAAAGTAGCGTAACACCTCATACAATATAGCTTTTAAGTTTCCACACACAAAAAAAGGAGAAGAAAAATCAAGAAGCAAAAATGGCGGAAAACAAGAGAATTGGTATTGGAATGGATTTCTCAAAGAGCAGCAAAGCAGCTTCGAAATGGGCAATTAATAACTTGGCAGATAAAGGTGACACCTTTTACATCATCCACGTCAAGAATTATGACTCTAGACATCAACTCTGGGCTCAATCTGGCTCTCGTAAGTCTAAATCTTACTCCCTCCGTCCCATTTTATGTGAGATAATTTGACTCGATACGAAATTTAAGAAAAAAAAGGAAGACTTTCAAAATTTGTGATCCAAAATGAATGATAGAAATTTGTGTGACTGTAAATCATTTCATTAAGGGTAAAATAAATATTTTATAGTTAAATTATTACTTAATATAGAAATGTGTCATTTTTTTTTGGGACTGACTAAAAAAGAAAGTAAGTCATATAAATTGGAACAGAGAAAATACTTCTTTTAATTTTTATGGATTTGAATTTGTTGTTTAGAATTTTCATTAAAGAGTTTCAAAATCGAGAAACCCCTTTTTCTCTGTCTGCCCATGTTTGAATTAACACGTACTTGTTATGTATAGTTATTTTTTAGCTGAACTGATTTTTTTATATATTTATTTTTTCATATTTTAAATCCATTAATAAGAATTCTAGCTTTGTCACTAGATCAGGATGTTAATAATTTAATTTTGTTTTGTTTGGATAAGCTTTTGGTGGAGTTTAGGGAGGCTGAGGTGTCACACTACTATGATGTGGAGACTGACATTGAACTTCTTGATATGCTTGATACTGCTACTAAGCAAAAACAGGTTAATTTTCAATAACTCATCTACCCTTTTCATGATGATAATTTCCATACTTCTAATGCTAAATGAGACAGATCCTGTTTCTGGTACCGATTACTGATGAGAATTAGGTTGATGATTTTCTATGCTATCGACCCCTTGTGCTTCTTAATTATATTCGTCCTTAATTTATGTTATTTCCGCTTTTGTAGTGAAGAATTATACCATTGTTTAGATATAATTATTATTTTTATCCTACCATTACAAGATGACAAATATCTCATGGATTAATCAAGGTATATGGCTGAGACACGATCATTTAGAGCATGAAAACTCACTCACACCCTAATATACATTCTAATTTTATTTTTTAACTCAATCATTGATAAAACAATATAATTTGGAATAAACATTAGGTACAAATATTTTTTTGGAAAAATATAATTGGCAAGACAGATTTTTGACACGAAATGACATGAGCAACAAAAGTCAAAGTATTTTCGTAATTTCGATGAAAAGTTAAGGGTGTTTGGGTAAATTCATTTATTTAGTGTACCTAAATTACCCTCAAAAGTAAAACCACTTTTGACTGACCATCGGCTCCACTTATATTGTGCCACGTGGAAAGTGTTGGGTCCCATTTCAGAAAATGAATTTCTCTCTCTTCTTAAACGTTTTTTTTCTCTTTCCTACTTTTTTTTTACTTCTTTTTCTTTGACTTTTCTTGTCAAATTAATGTTTCAAATTTCTCTACTTCCATACTTGTATAATTTTATTCATGGAAAATATAAAAATATGAAATCCAAAAAGAAAATATTCATTCAATTTCTAACATTTTAAAATTAATTATTTATATTACTAAAAATAGTTAGATAAAATTATTTGTTAATTTACAAAATATAATTAATTACAATTTTTTTTATTATAACATTTTTTTTCTTTTTGTAAGTGTAAATAAAATTTATAAATTTTAAATTACATAAGTTTTTATACTAATTTCATGAAATTAAAAAAAGGAAAGCATCCATAAATACCTATATAAATACATATTCTTTCCGTCAATTTATATGATATTTTATTCTTGAAATTCAAGCTAGGTGAAATTTTTTCATCACTTTAACCTTTTTTATTTTTCTTGCTATTTAATTTTTGTGGACTTCTCAAAAATATACGATACTATAAAATTTTTATAGGGTACATCTATATAGGATCCTTAAAAAAAAAACAAATTACACATTATCTAAGAATTTAATCATTTTAAAGAAATATGATAAATTATTTCCAATGATTTTATTATTTAATGATGATATATTAAGAGGTCTTGTTAATATTTGATTTAAATAAAAATAATCAATAAAATTACGAG
Organism: Solanum stenotomum; assembly: GCF_019186545.1. NCBI lineage: Eukaryota > Viridiplantae > Streptophyta > Magnoliopsida > Solanales > Solanaceae > Solanum > Solanum stenotomum. The sequence continues at coordinate 56,856,178 of NC_064288.1, forward strand.
TCATATCAACAAGAAAAAGCACTATCAACATTATCAAAATAAAACTATAAATTAAACTACGAAGTAAATGCAATAAAATTTGATTATTATAAAGAGAAACACATGAATACAAACAAAGAGAACAATTTTTTTTTTTAGTTTTGAAGAGGGTTATACGTAAAATCATTACGGACCATTTATTAATAAAATAATAGAATGTAAAAATTTATCCTAAAAAATCAATGTCTATTAGTACTTAAATAATTTTTAATTTTATATTACTTTGATAAATATGATTGTAAAAGTTTATATTTGAATTGTTTCACAAAAATTGAAGATTTTTCACTATTATAAGTCGAATCATTATGATGAAATAAATGTAATAGATATAGTATTATATGAGTTATGCTCTCTCACAAATACAAGTCAATTAAATGCGATTATATAAGCATAATCAATAATTGGATAATACAATTAGTTACGGTACATGTCAACAAAATAAAATAATATAAATCTAACAACAAAATAAAATAAAACTAATGAGTGAAGTAAAGAAAAAAAAATGAGTAAAGTAAGAGAGAGAGAAAATAAGAAAGAAGAAGTCAAAGAGTGGTTTTCTATTTTGGAGGGAAAACCACAAGTAGTTTTGTCACCTAAGGGCTATTTGGTCATTTTTCCGTGTCTTGCCAATTCATGCCAAAAAAGTGTCTTGCCATTTAGCACTACTCTATTTTTTTTACCCACTTCAAAAGTTTGAAGGGTCAAAAGATGAGGTGAAAATGAAAGGCGTTTTTGACCCTAGATTCTTTTGTGGACAAGATGGTTTCATTTTGTCAACGTACATTTTTGACCTTTTACTTTTAGAAAAAGAAAGTTGTTTCACTCTTCTTAATTAAAATTCCTAAGATCGCATAAACAATTTTTAACTCTTTGACAAGTTCTAGGTAAGATCAAGATTCAACATGTCATGTGCAGTAGCAGCGTATCCGAGATTTTTTTTAAATGGTGTCGATATTTAATAAATAATAAATAATTGATATAAAAATATTATATTAATATAAAAATTAGTATTTAAAATGTACTAATAAAACATAAATCAAGTAAATTTTTACAATTCTCCCCGACGAGTTTTCATATTTTGAAATGTTTTCATAATTGTCTCATTGGAGATAGTAACTAAATATTTCTTTCTCTATCTAAGGCCCCAAACAACCACTCAAAAGATCATCATTCCTTTGATTTCGTAAACCAGTCTTGATTTTGAAAGCTTCAAAAATACTTTAGAATAATATCTCTCCATTGAATTGATTTGAATTACAAATTTAAATAAATTACATAACTCTAAACAATTTCAAGAAATTAAATCTATAATATGTTGATAAATATTCAAGAAAATTCAACTAAAACTATAAAGATGGGAGATAAATAGAAACATGAACTTACAATTAAGCGAAACCGCAGTAGCATCAAACTTTCAACATAGCAACACTTGCAATTTGCAAAATTGGAGGTTTCTTTTCAACTTAGATTTTACTTTATAACTTATTATTGTGTCCAATTCCAATTTGACCAAGTAACAAAATTTCTATAATAGGTAATAAGTGGTATTCTAGTTTAATTGGTTTATTTTAGGCAAATTTAAATAGAAATTGTGAGGTTGGAGGTTCAAATCATTTTGATAAACTTTTCTAAAATCGCTCCAAAAATAAAAATAAAAGTCGCATTATTGGAACAGCTGACGCACTTGCTGTGCAAATCAACAAGCCAATGAGCTGTCTTGTTCAAAGAGTGTCAATAATAATAGTTGTACTTTTATATATATACTAAAAAATTTCAACGATGCGGTATCGGGTGACCCCTTTGGTATAAGGTGGGTTCGCCCCTGATCTGATCATGTGGATGATTGACCATAAACGACTGTCCCCCATATTATCTCAATCCATAGGCTTTAAGGCCCATCCCCTCAATAATTCAAGGACCATTCTTCTTGACAAATCTTGTTTACACATCTTTATTTTAAGTAAGGTGTGTATCGATCGGTTCAGTTCAATTTTATTTATTATTAATTTGATTTATCAATTTTTGATTTTTAAAATATGCTAAATTAACAATAAATTAATAAGATATTTTTTTTATCGATTTTTGATCATTAACGGTTCAATTTCATCAATTGTAAATTCTTTGATATAATGAAACAAGAAAGATAATTAATGAGAAATTGCATCAATAAAAACAAATGTAATACGAAAGCTACAATTACATGTTACAGCCAAAACATAATATGATATTGATGATGTGGAGTAGAAATACCATGAAGTTTGAAGTATGTAGTCGTTTATGTTGCATCAATAAAATTATTAAAAACCCGTTAATTCAATAGCCCAATAACAATAATTCAATAACATTTTTTTTCACTTCGATTTATTAATCAGTTTCGGTTGTTGCACATCCCTAATTTTAAGAAACGCAATATGACCATAAAAATGCAACATTTAGTTTATTTCATTTCATCTTTCAACCATTTCACCATTACAAGATGAACAAATACACAAACAAAAGAAACATACACACATGATCATACAAGATGAACAAATACATAAACAAAAGAAACATACACACATGATCACACTCTAATCAAACACAACTTCTCCTTGAGGATTTCAATACAATTATTTGTGTGTGTGATTTGTTTATTGAGAAAGTTCATTATTTGGTAGCACAAATGGTTGAGCATATTCTTTGTAAAATGCAAGTAAGTTTTCTCTAGGTGGCAAATTTTCCTTCATAAAGCTACAACTTATCACCTTATCAGCCCATCCACATATATTTGGAAATTCCTTTTTGTTCAATATGTCTACTTCCAATGCTTCTTGCATAACTCCAAGCCAATAAGTTATCAAAATGGAAACAATTTCCATATATCCAACTTTATTTTCTCCTCCAAACAAAATGTTATTATTATCTTTGATCAATTCATTCTCAAGAAGTTTAAGTAGCTCTTGAAGCTCTGCCATGGCTTTCACCTTTACTTCATAATTGCTGTCATAACAAAGTTTAATCATCTCTGGCAAGCACTGAAATTGGACAATAAACACTTGTTATTACTTGAAATTGATCATTATCATTATTAATCATTCCATTTCAATTTGTTTATTTGATTTTGATTTGACAAACAGTCTAAAAAGAAAAAAGACTTTTTAATTATATGATTTTAAATTAAAAATATGTAAAATGTACCCAATATTTTTTAATCTCATGGTCTCAAGACACAACAAGATGTAACATGGAAAGTTGAAATCGGAGAGTTGCAAGACAAATAAATTAAAAAGAAAGGATTAATGGGAAGAAAACATTTCAAGGTCCGGCCACATTTGGTAGAGGAAAATATTTTCCACAAATAAAACTATTTTCTCTGTTTTATTATAAGAAAATATTTTTTATAGGAAACATTTTCCACCAAAAAGAGTACACAACATTTTATTTCAAGAAAGAGTATATTTGGTAATACCGTAATAACTTTGTCTTTGTATCCAACACCACTAAAATTTAGAAATCAATATCCCTTCTAATGGAAAATATTTAGATATTTGATTACTGGAAAATGACTTTACTTTCTGCAAAAATATCTTATTTCACAACAAACACATAGATCTTGACTTCACATAACTTATGTATAATTTCTGAAGTACTGTACATAATAAAAAGTGATCAACCAACATAGAATACACAATACACAGAGAGTATTATCTACTCAACTAGACATGTCTTACGTATACTTCTAGTAGAAAAAGAGAACAATTGATACTTAAAGATAAAACTCACTACTAAGATATGAAACTCGTGAAAAAGTAATAGTTCAGATGTGTTTTTAATCGAATAAACTCGAAAACATACCTTTTCATCCATAAACTTAGCCCAAAAACGTGCCATGGCTCTTTGATAAGGATCTTTTGGTAGAAGAGATGTGCCATCTTTCCAATTTTCATCAATATATTCAAGAATCACTAGAGACTCAGGAATTGGCTTTCCATTGTGCAAAAATACAGGAACTTTTTTGTAAATAGGATTATACTTGACAATATTAGGACACTTTTTTATTGGAAGTTGTGCTTCAATGTACTCATAATCAATACCCTTAAGTTTTAGGGCCATTTCAACTCTTATACTAAAAGGACTTACCCAAAAACCTAACAATTTTACTTCTTCCATTATTTTTTTTTCAACTTCTTAATTGCTCAAAGTTTTGCAATACTTTCATTTTAGACTTTTGTCCTTCTTATAGGGAAAAAAAAAAATGTATTTTGGAGTTAGTTGGGTTTTCATACATCTCTATCTTACACGTGTTTAAAAAATGTTACTCCCCCTTTCACATCCTTTTCTCATATTATTATAATTAAAAATAATTTAATTTTAAATTTTTGTTAGGCAGCCAATCTTGAATCTGTTAAGTTTGAAATGTATTAAGACACAAACATTTATTTCCAATTGAATGAGAATTTATATGATAAAATGTACTCCACTAGTTTGGAAAGGTGAAGATACATAAGCTTCGGGGCGGAGGCGAATTTAGAATTAGAAGACGAGGAGTGTAATGATAATTAATAATATATGTTAATTAAAGTGTATCACTTAATGTCGATTTATATGATAATTTTATTAAACATAAAAATATAAAGTTAATGTTTTAATGATGTATAAATATGAATTAACTTTAAGTTATAAATTTTATTATTATAATATTAACTTAATGTTATTGTGAAAATTCATAAATTTAAAATCTTAAATTCGCAGCATATTTATTCACACATGATCATGTGCTCGACCATTTTTTCTGCATATTTTTCGTATCTTGCGCTTTGCTTGAATATTAAATTATACAGCCGATCGTTGAATATTTTTGTTAGACACCCAAATCCCAATCTTGATTATGTTCCTTTTGAAATATAAATAATAGTGATACTATATTACCAATTGGATGAAAATTCGTATGATAAAATTTACTTTCTTCGTATCACTCCACTTCTTATATTTTTAGTTTATACAATACTTAAAAAATTATATATTTTGACTATTATATATTTATTTATTATCATTAATCATTTTAAAATCTAATTTTTTTTCTTCAATAAGTATCATCTCTCCTCGATTAGTAAAAAGAAAGTTAATCTAAGTAATTTAAATATTAAAGTATATGTATGTGCTCAACATTTCTATTCTAATTAGTAAATGTGTGTTACTTTCAAGTGTTCTTTTGCTAATTAGATTTATTTTAGGTGTTTTAAAGCTAAAATAGCTCTTAATTACTTTTGAAGTGTTTGAATAAAATTAAAAAGTAGTTATAAGCACTTATTTTTAAGTCAAAATAACAAAAATGCGAAATGGCCTGAGACCCTTGTACTTGATTCGATTTGTAAGTTGGATCCCTGCACTTACGACTTTGCCAACTACACCCTTAAACTCATTCAAACACAATATTTTAGACCCCTTTCTCATCAGATGTATGTGCGTGTAGTACACTCATTTTACACATGAAATACCACGTCATTTTTTAATGGCGCATCATTATTATTATTATTTTTCTAATGACACATCATAAATCAAATATTTATTAATATTTAAAAAATGCAATTTTTTCTCTCTCTCAGTGTACTCATTTCACCCCTTCCCACTTCATCTTCTTTGTTCCCACCTTCTATCATTTTCATCTTTTTCAATCACAAAATGTGATAAATTATAATTAGTTCTTGCACATGTTTTAGGGTTTTATTTATTTTGATTTGATAAAAAGAGATATTAAGAAAACTTCAAAATTAGAAAAAGAATGTTTATATGTAAATTCAAGTAATAGATCTTAAAGAATTAAGTTTATAAAAATGGTGAATGGTATATTTTCTTGCAAAAACTTTTTTCAATTTTTTATTTGATGATTTTATTGTGATAATGTGTACGCCAAAGAAGAAGAGGAGAAAAGGAGTAGGGGCAGGGGAGTGTGGGGGGTGGGGGCTGAGGTTGAAGAAGAAGAAGAGAAAAAGGGTGGGGTGGGATGGGGCTGAAGAAGAATGAGAAAAGGGGAAGGGGTGGGGGTGGGGTGGAGTGTAGAAGAAGGATGTTTTCAGTATTTTTTTTTAAAAATTCTTCTTCTTATTATTGTTTTGTCTTATTATTTTGATAATTTTAAAATAAAAATATTGTATTCACTTGCTTTAAAACGCGTAGGGTCACATATTTGTCCAATTAAGTCATTTCAGTGCCACATAAGCTCGATCAATGGTCAGCGGGGTTTAAAAAATAGAGTTTCATTGAGTTAAGGGTTCATTTGGCAAAGTGATGAATAGAAGGCTTCAACTGACAAACGAAATCAAGTACAGGAGATTTCCAGGTCATTCTACCTAACAAAAATAAGTCAAAAATCATAAGTTAGAAATCCTACTTTATGACGTATAAACCAAAAGTAATAAGTCAATTCAAACATGCTCCAAATATTTTATTTTTAGTAAGAATGACAATCAAATTGCTCTGATAGAGTACTGCACTATTTTGGAAAAAGGGAAGATAACAACATAACTCTTATTATTAGCCTACACAAGTAGTACTTTGTTGCAACCACACAAAATCTTGATATTTCACAAGAGAGGTTATTCATTTAGTAGTTGATGCAGAGTGAAATCTAGATTGGAAATGTGAAAATAATTCATCTCTTGAAGGTAAATATTCTTTGACTTGGTTGCAGTTAATGTAATTATCTCTCCAAGCATAATAATTGGGAAAATTCTTATTTGTCATCAAAATAACACCAGAGGCTTCTTCAATTATTCCCATCCAAAATGCCAACACATTTGCAGCAATATCAACAAATCCAATTTTATCTCCAACAAAAAATTCCTTATCCTTGAGCTCATTATCAAGAATTTTCAACAGCTCACTACACTCCTCTTTAGCTTTCTCTTGCTCCTCTTCATTGCCTAATAGAGCCTTTCCCATTGTTGGCAAACACTACAAAACACTCAAAATTTTGAGTTCCAATAAAAATATTTACACAGTCAGATCATTTATAAGGTGAGTTAAACTTATATATACAATATTGTATGAATTGTTTTAAACAATTAGATCATCCAAATGATATCTACAACTCACTTTTCGTAAAATATGAGATCTGTAATCTTGAAATGAGGTAGCCTATGCGTTACAACAAATAGAGGTTAACCCGATAAAGTAAAAATTGTCTACACCGTTGGTTGATATTAGCTACTCCTTTAATTTCATTTCAATTTATTTTGTCTTAGTTACTGTTTTGGGTAGTCAAATGACATTATCTTTGATCATAATTTTTTCAATATTTTTAAATTTTTAAAAATTGTTAACTATGGAACTTATAGTACTTTTTATTTGATTTCTCTATAAGTTTTATTTCAAAAAAATGAAGATTCAAAATCCGAATTCAAATTGAATATTAGTTACTAAGCCAAATGAATTACTCTCATACTTCACATCAATCCAAACAAATTAAAATACATATAGTATAATTTATAACCTGATGAAAACAATAACTAATCTGCTAACAAATTGATCAATACTACTTATAATATGAAAATTTCTTACACAAAATATGTATGTAACTTAAATCAAGATCAGAAATTTACCTTCTCATCAAGGAACTTAGCCCAAAAACGAGCTATAGCACGATCATAAGAGTCTTTAGGCAAGATAGAAGGGCCTTCAAATGTCTCATCAATGTATTCAACAATTACCATTGACTCACAAATAGGCTTTCCATTGTGAATTAGCACTGGAATTTTCTTATGAATTGGATTAGATTCAAGAAGAAGAGGACTCTTATTTTGTGGATCTTCTACTATAAGTTCATATTCCACTCCCTTAATTTTGAGAGCCCATTCAACTCTATGAGTAAATGGACTAAGTGAAACACCAAGCAACTTTATTTTTTCCATATCACAACTTTGGTTATTTTGCCCTATTTTTAGAGAGTGAGAGAAAAAAAAATTGTGTTCGCAATCAAGTAATTCCAATGAACTTCTTACATTATTATGTTGTCTAATTTAATGCTTCTACAATGACCAACGACTTTTCATCAATTATATTTTATTATTATAAGTCTAAATAAATGTGAGGTAGTGGTTAAAGGTTGTGTCCATTTAAGATTGGTTGATCCATTTTGAGAATAAAATATTTATTTTTATTAGATTAAGATATTCAAATCTAAATAGATATGATATTATGAGAAAGTTGTTTTTTAAATTTGATTATTGGATAATTAAGGTATTCAAATATACATATCAATAAGAATCTGGTCCTATATGACTTCAGAAGATGATCTATAATTAAGTCTACTATGATACCGATACTATGACGAGGTCCTGCGAAAAAATACATCAATCCCAAAATGATAAAAGACTTGGCACCTTTTCAATATGAAAACGAAAAAAAAAAAAAAGATTCCTATAATAAATGATTTTATAGATGGAAGAAATTACACTCTCATACAATATTGACTGCCAACCATACTAATAAGTGTATATTATTCAAATATACATACTTTTGTTTAACATAAGGTAGTTTTATTGCCACAACCAATCTTGATAATTTTCATTTGGGAGATTGGAAACGAGATTGGAAATGGGCAAGTAGCACATCTCTTGAAGGTAAATATTCCTTGACTTGACTGCGATTAATATACTCATCTCTCCAACCACAAAAATTTGGAAATTTTTCACTTGTTACTAAAACAACTCCAGAGGCTTCTTCAAGAATTCCAAACCAAAATGCCATAAAATTAGCAGCAACATCAGCAAATCCAAAATTGTCACCCACAAAAAACTTCTTATCCTTGAACTCATTATCAAGAATCTTCAATAGTCCACCAAATTCTTTTTTGGATTTTTCTGCCTCCTCACCTTTGCCAAACAATACTTTCCCCAATAGTGGTATACACTGCAAAATCACTTCATCAATGTGGCACTGTTCGAATTTCGAAAGTTAAATAGCTCAAGTTTAACCATAAATTTGGCCATGTAATATTCAAATTTTAGAAATGAAATGTATATATTTGAAAACTATGTAAAACGTAGTATAAATCACAATAATTGATACCTTGAAAAATTTAAAAGATAAATGAAAAAATCCTGATCAAAACTAGACTTGTTTGAATCTTGAAATTCAAAAAATGCCACGTAAATTATAAACAAAAGGAGTAATAAATTTTAATGCAGTAATTTGCAAATTCATAAAATTAATTAATAATCAAACGAATATTATATATAAGGTAAATCAAACGAATTTACCGTATCATCAAGAAACTTAGCCCAAAAACGAGCTATAGCACGATCATAAGGGTCTTTAGGTAAGATGGAAGGACCTTCAAATGTTTCGTCGATATATTCAAGAATTACCATAGACTCACAAATGGGATTTCCATTGTGAATTAGCACTGGGATTTTTTTGTGAATTGGGTTGGATTCAAGAAGCAAAGGGCTCTTGTTTTGTAGATTTTCTTCTATAAATTCATATTCAACTCCCTTAAATTTCAGAGCCCACTCAACTCTTCGACTAAAAGGGCTCAGTGTAACGCCAATCAATTTCACTTGTGTCATATTTTAGTAAGACTGCCAATAGTTCATAAACGAAACTATTTAATTATGTGTATGATGATGAAATTTATGTATGTGAGAAGAGTTTTCATTCTTGAATTCATTGTATCTTTTATAGATGGAAACCAATTTTTTTTTTTTGATTACTTTTCTATGTTGATGAAATTTATGTATGTGTGGTGAGATTTCATTGTCTTCTTTTCATAAATGGATTCAAACAAATGGATTGTCCAACTTTTTGACTCTTCCATTTTGACGGGCGACTTATCTTCAATTTTTTTTTTCGGGTTGTTAGGTCAGATGTATTAGAAAAACTAATGTATATGTAGTAGTTTCATGTATTACTAATATTTTATTTTGTATTGTTTTTCGATTTATGTATAATTAATGCTTTTATTAGTTATATACTTTATTTAATATTAGAGAGAAGTATTGAAAACACATTTAAACTCAACACAAATTTTTACTTTCATCCATGGACTATTAAAAACACCCATTTAATTAACTAATCGAACTTAAATACATCTCTAATCTTGCAATATGAGTGAAATACACCTCTAAATTCTCTCCAAGTTTAGAAGTGTTTCCAACACTCCATTCGACTTTTTATTAAGAGCTACATACTCCTATAAGAGTTTGAAACCACTTACTATGTCATGTGGCAGATTAGGGGTATATCTAAGTTTAGTTAGTGTTTTTTAGGTGTTAATAGTTTAGGGACGAAATTAATAATTAGCGTCAAGTTTAGGAGTGTTTTTTCATTATTTCTCTCATGGTATTAAAGTATATATAACTAATAGCATAATCAAAGACATAGTTACCCTTCAAACCTTTCCCAACAATATTATTTTTAATATATTAAATCAAATATTTATTGCACAAAAAATAATTTTAATATAATTAATGCAAAGATAACGGATTAATACTCTATTAATTAGGAGTCCACTCAACCATCTTTTGTTTCCAAACTCAACTACTTGGGAAAGGTAAATACAATAAGATGACTCACATGCACTCACAAACTTTCAAAAAACAACAACATACTACCTACTAACATAAGGTAGTTTTATTGCCACACAAAATAAAAACTCAAAAAATTCACTAAGTAGATAGTTTTTATTTTTGGGCAGCTGCTGCTGCCTCAAAACGATCTTTGAAATGTGCAAGTATTGCATCTCTTGGAGGTAAATATTCTTTGATTGTGCTACAATTAATGTACTCATTTCTCCAATTACAAAATATTGAAAACTTTTCATTTGTCACAAAAATATTACCAGATGCTTCTTCAACAATTCCCATCCAATATGCCATCAAATTTCCAGCCATATCAGCAAATCCAAATTTGTCACCAACAAAGTACTTCTTGTCTTTTAGCTCATTTTCAAGAATCTTTATTAAATCACCCAATTCCTCTTTAGCTTTGTCTGACTCCTCTCCACTGCCAAATATAGCTTTCCCCACTACTGGCATGCACTGCAAAATTAGGTAAAAATTACTGTAAGTCATAATAATTAATAATTTAAAATACATAAAAAAAATTGCGCAGTCAATTCGGGATGGAGGGAGTATTTAAAATGTACTCCCACTATTTCAATTTGTATGACATAGTTTAAATTTCGAAAGTTACATTCAAGACATGTTATCTTTTAAGGTTTGCGAAAAATAACATACATATTTAGTGAATCACAAGAATTAGCAATTTAAAATATTGAAGATGCATATGATTAATCACGGTAAAAATGAAATCAAATTTATGCCATATAAATTGAAACAGATGGAGTACTATTTAGGTTTTAGAGTGTATATAAACTCAAAACGAAAAGAATTTACCTTATCATCAAAGAACTTAGCCCAAAAACGAGCTATAGCTCGATCATAAGGGTCTTTAGGCAAGATGGAAGGTCCTTCAAATGTTTCATCAATGTATTCAACAATCACCATAGACTCACAAATTGGCTTGCCATTGTGAATTAGCACTGGGATTTTCTTGTGAATTGNCATTGTCTCAATTTGTATGACATAGTTTAAATTTCGAGAGTCAAACTTTTTTATTTTGATTGTGTATTCACGTTTGTAAAAAATAACATGCATATTTAATAAATCACAAAAATTAGCAATTTAAAATATTGAAGAGGTATACGAATAATCGTGATAAAAATGAAACCAGATGTATGTCATATAAATTGAGACATATAGAGTATTTAAGTTTTGGAGTATATATAACTTAGATCGAAAATAATTTACCTTATCATCAAAGAACTTAGCCCAAAAACGAGCTATAGCTCAATCATAAGGGTCTTTAGGCAAGATGGAAGGTCCTTCAAATGTCTCATCAATGTATTCAACAATCACCATAGACTCACAAATTGGCTTGCCATTGTGAATTAGCACTGGGATTTTCTTGTGAATTGGATTATATTCAAGAAGAAGAGGACTTTTGTTTTGTAAATCTTCTTCAACAAATTCATATTCAACACCTTTAATCTTGAGAGCCCATTCAACTCTACGACTAAAAGGGCTCAATGAAACACCTAGCAACTTCACTCCTACCATCTCACAACTTAATTAAGTTTCTTTGGCTTTTACTAATATTTCCTCTATGTATGAGTTGGATTTTTTTGTTCTTGATTTCTTGTCTTCTTTTATAGACGGGGAAATTGTTTAAAATATAATATATGTTTATTTTATAATTAAATTAAAATACAACCAAGAAAGTAGTACAATGTTTCTTGATCAACAATTTAGTTGTCTAATATTTTTATGTCTCCATGCTGACCGACGACTTAGTCTCAATTAAATATAATTCAAGAAATATGAGTTGTTGAAGGTTATATATATTCATTATATAATAATATAGAAGGTCATGATAAAATGATATGTATATCTTTAATTAGAACTTTTCGGTTTAAGTATGCTGCGCTGAATATGAAGTCGCCTATGTTGAGGATCAGATTATCCCTTAATGTGAGACTTTTTATGCTTAGAAATGTATCAACCATGTTATGCTTCATAAAAAAAATCCATAGTTTTGACTATATCTTAATAGGTGGTGAGAACAATGACTTATGTGCTTATGTCACTGACTCTTTTTTTCTTTTACTTTCATTTTATAAAATTTTATTGTCAATACAACAAACTAATTAAAGGAAGATATATCATATTCAAATTGCACGACATATCTTTATCAATTTCTAAAAAGGAAAAATGCAAACGATATAAATAATAAGATATTGTCTTTAAACCATCCTTGACAAAAGCCTTCTTAACTTCAATTTGCTCTGTACTTTCTAGAACGATATTTTTTTAATATTCAAATTCTTGAGTTTGATTAATGTGTTTCTGCTACCTAAAATATAAAAGTTCTTTCACACAATTCAATGGGAAAATTCATAGATTCTTTATTGTAACTAGCACTGACCAAGCAACAAAATAGTAACACATTTACATGAGATAATGTGGAATTTTTTTTATGCGAATTCTGATTTAATTAAATTTGAATGTAAATATTGAATATCAAATAAGAAAAAAAAAAAAAAAACTACACAAGACGAAGTTAGGCTAAACTAGCTTTCTCTATTGAGCATGAATAATATAAGTGGGAGAGAATTCATCTCTGTTGAAAAACTTATCTTTGAAGCTATATATTTTATTTGTATTTAGACTAAAAAATTGTGATTTCATTGCTTGCTATTTTATCAATTATATAATTTATTTTAGTGAATTTTACGAATGTGATATTTATAAATATATGAGGCATAATTTATATGAATATAGTAAGTTTGAAACTTGGGGAATTCCATTAACCACTAGCCATAAAATTAAAAATCATCCTACGTTACTTGAGGAATTTCATTTCGATCTAAACTAGCTAGAAATTAAAAAAAATATGATCTATGTGCTTATGCAACCACCTTTTAGTCAAACTCTCGTATATTATTTTAGTCCCCACAAATATAAAAGACCAATATAATCAAATTGTGAGTCACTAAGTCATTTCTTGCTCTTTCCTTCAATGAAAAAAATTAATAAAGTACTTAATTAGTTGGTGTACAATCACTAACCAACCAACCAAACAGTAATAAAAGGGTAAAATACCTAATTAAGCATATATTCATCTCATATCAATTAATTCAATTTATACTTTCAAATAATTATCTATTATCTCATTATTTATTAATTATGTATCAAATTTAAAATAGAGTCTTAACCACTTAATCGCCTTGTGAATTTACTTTTCACTCCAAATAGGCTCACTATCTCTCCTCTCACATTTGATAAATAATCAACTCCAAAACGCCATGGCCAACAGATGCATGGCTGGGAGAAAGAACATCATTATCGATAGATACATCCATATTTATATTTGGTGAAATTTTCATCGAAGACGACGGTCTCTAGCGGAAGAAGAGAGAGACAAAGGGGAGAGGAGGATAAATTTGTAATTTTTGAAAAGAAATTTCAGGGGAAAATGGATGAATTACTCCAAAATTGATGTTTTTCAGTTACAATATTCCATATTTATATACACGTAATTATGTATCTCGAAGAGTTAGATACATGTATCCAACCCACGAAATATGGTAAGAAACATAGTATTGAAAACTAACGTGAAGGGAAGTAAATAGTTCCCAAAGTAGTGAAATTTGTGTTGTTTACTCTAATAAAAGACACTTTGAATTGTTTGATTGGACATATTAAAAAAAATAATGCATGAATCAGCTTTATATATTAATAATATTCTATTTGGTACACTTTTTCAATCTCTCTCTTTCTCTCTCACGCGCTTTCTCTCTACATAGACATACACACACTTTATTTGGTATCATGTTACGTATAATTAATACATGGAGAATTATGGTATTAACAAGGGTAATGCGTGCTAATTAAAGAAAAAATTGTTCATCAAAACCTTTTCCACATTTTTTCCACTGTATTTGTTGAGGCTATTTTTGTAAACAAATAATATTTTAAAAATTATGCAATGTATATTATTTTTAATACACCAAATCAAACATTGGATAAAACATAATCGTAATATAACTAACGCAAACATCACTAATACCATCATTACTAATATCAAATTAACAACATGTTGGGTTTTAAAAGGTGTGAATGGAAAATGAAGAGTTGCGACTTTTATGAAGAGTTGTGACTTTGATGAAAAGTTGCAACTTTTATGAAAAGTTGTTACTTTTATGAAAAGTTGCGACTTTTATGAAAAGTTATGACTTTTATGAAAGGTGGTGACCTTTCCGAAAGATTGTGACTTTTCCAAAGGTTTGTGACCTTTCCGGTAAGGTACAATAAGAACCTTTTCACACTACCCTTCGTTTTCTATAAATTGAGGAATTTCCTCTCATTTTATAAATAGAATTTTTCTGGACTTCTTCTACTACTAAATCTAGTATTCTAAGTGTACTTTACTGCTGTTGAGTGGCTCGCTGACATCAGCGTTTTGAGTATCAATACACTGGTGATTGAGATCATTCTATCCTGAGAGGACATATTCCAAATCAAACCTCGGATACTAGAGGGGAATAATTTCCTTAAGGATGTTGACACCCAATTTTGACCCTCCCCGATAGTAATTGATCTTCTAGCTTCTTAATTTTTCAAACGATTTAGAATAATTAGCTTTATATAATTCAAAATAGTTTCAAGGTTATTGTAAATAGTTTCAGTCGATTTTTATAGTACTTTGAATGATAAATATATTTCATGTAATTTTATATATAATTAGTATATTTTATGGATACTCGAAAATCGTCTCACAAAAAAATGTTATTTTAAATATTTTACAAAATTAGTCTAGTTCAAGTTATGGTTATAGTTTTAAATTATTGGTTTGCAATTAAATTAATTATTCTATTTCGTCAAAATTTAGAAGCTCGTTAATTAATTAATGTTAATCCATCTCACTTAGGATTTAGCCGAATTTGTTAATTTAACTCAATTCGGCTATTTCTTAAACTCCAAGATCGAACCCATCTTTAACCTCACCTTAAAACCATTTTAAGACCAAAGTTTGGGCCACTTTTCAGCAGCCCAATACTATTTCCANTTAAAAATAAGATGCATGAGTTAAAAGTGGAGCTCATGCGTTAAAAATAAATATACATGAGTTAAAAGTGGAGCCCGAGCATTAAAGTTTGCAGGGATTGAAAGTTGAAGCCCATGCTCTAAAATAAGCATGAGTTGAAAATTGATTTTGTTTTAAATGATGGAGCAGCAGGATATTATTGAAAATATATTTGAATTTTTCTCCACATGTAGTAGCACAAAAATCTTCATTATCATCACGTTGATTACAAATTGATTTGAAACCATCTTGAGCCTTTCTTCAACCTCATTGAACCATAGGACCGTCGGATCTTTGAACCATGTGCTCTGATACCACTTGAACCTTTCTTCAATCTTGTTGAACCATAGGATCATCGGACCATGGGATCGTTGGACCATGTGCTCTGATACCATTTGTTGGGTTCTGAACGGTGATTGGGCGTCATGCGGAAGCTTACAATTTGCAAATCATATAGTTGATAAATCAGATAACAAAAACTTTTACTAAAAATCAAAATATTATTATATCAAAACTAATATAAAGAAAAACATTGAAACTTTAGAGAGAATAAATCTCCCCATAAACAAGACTCTTAAACGACTACATTATGAATGTTATTGTTGTTGTGTTAGAAGAAACAAACCTGTATTTATAGAGTCCTAAAACCTTTTCTTACTAGAAAAAGAGTCCTAAAAGGAGAGAATAAGCCAAATATAAAATAATATTATATTTTCCTTTCAAGAAAAGTAAAAACATTTATGGTAATGTTTTGTTTTTTCTTTAAGGAAAAATAAATCTTAAATTATGGTAAGAAAATCAGGACAAAACCCTAACAGAATCTTCACTGATCGTGTTGTTATTGGCATATACATCTACAATAAGATAAAAAGGATTCTTGTATAACATGACACATAAATAAACATACCTGATCTTCAAGGAACTTAACCCAAAAATGAGCTAAAGCTCGATCATAAGGGTCTTTAGGCAAGATGGAAGGGCCTTCAAATGTCTCATCAATGTATTCAACAATTACCATTGACTCACAAATGGACTTGCCATTGTGAATTAACACTGGGATTTTTTTGTGAATTGGATTGGATTCAAGTAGCAAAGGGCTCTTATTTTGTAAATCTTGTTCTATAAATTCATATTCAACTCCCTTAATCTTGAGAGCCCATTCAACTCTATGACTAAAAGGGCTATACCATAGACCAAGAAACTTAACATCTGCCATCTCTCAACTTTGGTTAACTATTTGTTATATTTACTAATTTTTATGTGTTGTTCACCCTTGATGTCTAGTCTTCTTTTATAGAGGAAAAAATAGGGAAGTTCCTTAGCAATCAAGAAAATGTAATAAAGGTTTCTTCTTTGACAATTTAGTATTTGTAATTTAAGAATGTTTCTACATTGTCCAGATATATATAGTTGAAAATAAACTTTATTGAATGTATCCAATAATGTTGTCATTGTTTGTATTTTATATTGTTAACATTATCACAGATCTTTTGAGAGTTATTTAAAAGAGTGCTAAGATCAAATTTAGATTTAAAAGTCAAAAATACATATTTGAACAAGGGGTAGGCGTTCTGTTCTGAAAAAATAGGCACGGGACGTTGAATCAAATTAGTTCGGTTCGGTTTGATTTTTTCAACTTCGATTTGATTTGGTTTGGTGTTTTTAAAATGATTTTTTCATGCAAATGAAAAAACAAAATAAGGATCAAATCAAAGTATAAAATACTTAAAAACTTAAAACCATGTTAAGTGATACGTAAAAGCTTTAATTTGTTTATGAATGGTTTAATTGCTAGTTAAACTTTTGTTCTTGGTTAAGGAAATGCATATATATATATAATTTTTTTAATAAAAGATTGGTTCTTCGGTTCGAACTGAACTTTTTGAAAAAATAACATCGAAATCGAACCGAAAAACCAACCGAAGAACCAAAACTGAAATACCAAAGAATCGAAATCGAAAAACTGAATTAGTTTGGTTTAATCTAGTTTTGATATTTCTGTATTTATATCCACCCCTAATTTGAACTATTAAAAATGTGAGTTTCCTATCTATACCAAGAGTATCACACAATAATTAGCAAACCATCTCGATTAATTTCTGATAATAAATGTACATTCTCTCTTTCATTTAAAAATTTTGTCTGGTATTCATTCATTAACTAGGAAACATATCCGCGTTTCGCGCGGTAAATTAATCAATTTAGAAAATATTTCTAAAGTACAAATTTTGTGAAACAAATATGATAAAACTTTTCATGTCTATGCATAAAAAATAGTTAAAAATATTTATGAATTTTTTTTTTATATAATTTTGTTATTAAAATTAGAGTTAGATAAATGGTATATAAAAACATTTTCATTTTTAAATACAACATATGTGATTCTAATAGTAGTAGGTTTGTTTCTTTCATCAGATATATGACATATTTTTTTCCAAAAATTTCCTTCACTAAGAATAAAACAATAAAAAATAAATGAAACTAAACATATAAAGCAAAAAAAGAAATATAAGAATCCACTACAATGGAATCGCTCCTCTTCAATTAGACGGTTAAAACTTAAAAGGTATTTACTACAATTTCTTTTGATTATAAGATTAAAATTTTGAAATAATATTTTTCTTTTATTTAATTATAAGTATTTAAAATTCTTTTCTTAGTTATTATCCTATGTCCAAAATTAAGTCAACTAACAATGTCTTTCTCTAAGCTTATATATGAAAAGTATTATAAATTATAATTTTACTCATGTATTTATCAATATGAGTAAAAAGTTATATATTAACTAAATTTTGATCGAAATTTATATCATTTGACTCTTAAGAAAGAACGAATTAAAAAGAGAGAAAACAATTTTAAAAAGTGAAAAATTAGATAATAGGAATATGATATGACCTTGTTACAAATTTATCCAAGATATAATATGGATTAATGGATTAAGTTCATAGCTTAGTTTTTTAAAATTTGCAATTACAAAATTCTCTAATTTTAAATTTAAAAGTAGATATTCTAACATTAAAAAATATTTGTTAATATAATCCATATCTTATGTAAAAAAAACTATAGATTACAAAGTAAAAGGAAAAAAAATTAAATCTAATTTTGTAAAATATTCAAAATATGAAATATTTATCCTCTACTAATTTATAATTCGTAAAATTTAAAATGGTTAAAAATGTATTGATGAAGAACAATGTCATGGAATTTTATAAGCCTCAACTTGTTTAGTAACTCTAAGCTTATATATGAAAAGTACTATAAATTATAATTTTACTCATGTATTTATCAATATGAGTAAGAAGATATATATTAACGAAATTTTGATCGAAATTTGTATCATTTGACTCTTAAGAAAGAACGAATTAAAAAGAGAGAAAAAGATTTTAAAAAGTGAAAAATAGATAATAGGAATAGTACAATAGGAATATGATATGACCTCGTTACAAATTTATCCAAGATATAATATGGATTAATGGATGAAATCTTCATGTATTTATGCATACAAATTTAATTATTTTCTCAAATTAGTTCAAAAACTTTGCATATCGCCTATTTTATAATTAATTAAGTTCATAGCTTAGATTTTTTTAAATTTGCAATTACAAAATTCTCTAATTTTAAATTTAAAAGTAGATATTCTAACATTAAAAAATATTTGTTAACATAACCCATATCTTATGTAAAAAAACTATAGATTACAAAGTAAAAGGAAAAAAAAAATTAAATGTAATTTTGTAAAATATTCAAAATATGAAATATTTATTCTCTACTAATTATTTATAATCCGAAAATTTAAAATGGTTAAAAATGTATTGATGAAGAACAATGCCACGGAATTTTATAAACCTCAACTTGTTCAGTAAGAAAACTTTTTAGCCATAAGTAATGTACCCCTTCTCTAATTGCTTTCAAAATTTTCTTGACTGCTTCCTCTTAACACTTTTCTCAAAATCCTCATACTATTTCAACATTTATATGAATTGGAACAATTTTATTAATTCAAATAATAGAAGAAAATTCTTAGACATTCTTAGTATAATTTGTAAATATACGCATTTCTCAATGAAACAAATTTCTATTATATTTATGAAGAATGGACAATTAGATCATTTCAATGATGAAAATTTTTAAATAAATAAAATAATGATAATTCACAAGGAGACTATAATAGTTGGAATTTGGAAGCCATATATATTAACAAATAATTGATACATATACTAAATCAAAAAATGGATCAAAATTCACATGTTCTTTCCTCATTATGAATCAAATCATTAATCCAAATTCATTGAGATAATTTTTTTTGGCTTATACTTCAAGAGGATCAGTGGCAAGTCCAATCAACTTTAAAATCTCTTGTTTTTTTTCTTCACGTGTGTTTCGCGAGGCAAGGACCTAGTTATCCTTCAATCGTTATTCCTTTGTTTCAAAAGGAGCCAGAATCACCTCTTTTTTCGATCATGTTCATTTGATACATTTTCTACACACATAAAATTCATAATAAGCTCAAAACACTCAAAATAATAATCTAACAATACAATTATGCATAGAATATAAAGCAATAAGTTATTATTTGCCAATAACGTAGTATAAATATAAACTTTTTGCCGAATACCACTCCACAATTTGACATCTGTAGTTAGAGATAATCTCAAAAAGGAAGAGAGATCAAGGAGCCTAGCAACTGATTACATATGTGAAATGAAAGAGGAAAGTTGTTGATGAGATAGAGAATGAATATGTACCTTTAAGCCTTAAAAGGAATTTAATTAGCTGTAGAGAGAATACGCTTAGGAAAATAGTGGGGATTAACAGAGTTTAAATAGCTATTAAAAATTAAATATCATCATTAATGTTGCAATTACTAAAAAAATTAAACTTTTCTAATTAGTGCTAATTTGTAGAAAATCAGTTATGTGGATTAGGAAAACGTCCTAAATTTAATTGGAGAAATTACTACGTGTTATGATTATACTAAATGCACCACTATGTTCTTAGCTGTTACATAATTTATTTTGATAGTAAAAGTAAATGTAAAAATGCAAATAGTAAGGAAAGAGAGTAACTGTTAATAATAAGGACAGAAAGTAAATGTTTAAAAAGTTTTTTTGAACAAAAAATAAAAGAATTTTTTTTAAGAAAATAAATAAATAGTAATTGAGGCCAATGAAGCATGCCACATCAGCTCTTCTTTTTCCAGCTTTATATATATATATATTGATTGATTGATTGATTTGAAAAAGTAAAAAAATAAGGAAATAATTTGAATAATAAGGCCAAACACATACACAGCCCCTCAAACTTGGCCCAATTTTTCATTTTGGCACTCCAACTTAGCCTTGTTCCATTTTAACCCTTGAACTCCATTTTTTCTGTTCCATTTTAACACGAAATACTATTTTTATGATTTCTTTATTTTATATATATTCTTCAAATGCAACTTCTTATTTTAAATCGACACGTGTCAGTTAATTTTAGTTAAAAAAATTAAAAATTAACAAAAAATAATTCATTTTAAAAAATAATAATTTCTTTTTAAGAGTGTTATNTATACCATAGACCAAGAAACTTAACATCTGCCATCTCTCAACTTTGGTTAACTATTTGTTATATTTACTAATTTTTATGTGTTGTTCACCCTTGATCATGTCTAGTCTTCTTTTATAGAGGAAAAAATAGGGAAGTTCCTTAGCAATCAAGAAAATGTAATAAAGGTTTCTTCTTTGACAATTTAGTATTTGTAATTTAAGAATGTTTCTACATTGACCAGATATATATAGTTGAAAATAAACTTTATTGAATGCATCCAATAATGTTGTCATTGTTTGTATTGTATATTGTTAACATTAATTATCACAGAACTTTTGAGAGTTATTTAAAAGAGTGTTAAGGTAAAGTTTAGATTTAAAAGAGTCAAAAATACATTTAAATGATTCTAGTTTATTGAGTTTCATATTTGAACAAGGGGTATGCGTTCTGTTTTGAAAATATAGGCACGGGACGTTGAATCAAATTAGTTAGGTTCGGTTTGATTTTTTCAACTACGATTTGATTTGGTTCAGTGTTTTTAAAATGATTTTTTGATGCAAATGAAAAAACAAAATGAGGATCAAATCAAAGTATAAAGTACTTAAAAACTTAAAACCATGTTAAGTGATATGTAAAAGCTTTGATTTGTTTATGAATGATTTAATTGCTAGTTAAACTTTTTTTCTTGGTTAAGGAAATGCATATATATATAAAAAAAAATTTTAATAAAAGATTGGTTCTTAAGTTCAAACTGAACTTCTGAAAAAATAACATCGAAATTGAACCGAAAAACCAACCGAAGAACCAAAACTGAAATACCAAAGCATCGAAATCGAAAAACCGAATTAGTTTGGTTTAATCCAGTTTTGATATTTCTGTATTTATATCCACCCCTAATTTGAACTATTAAGAATGTGAGTTTCCTATCTATACCAGGAGTATCACACAATAATTAGCAAACCATCTCAATTAATTTCTGATGATAAATGTACATTCTCTCTTTCATTTAAAAATTCTGTCTGGTATTCATTCATTAATTTGAAAAAGTAAAAAAATAAGGAAATAATTTGAATAATAAAGAGTGATGATGCTTGGGGCCATGCTTAACATGAGAAGCCTCCCAATTAGATGACTTACGTGCTCATGTCACCCACATTTTCGTCAAATGTTGCTGTTTGCTTTTTCTATTAATTTTTCTTTTTCCTAAATATATTGTATAATGCTTGACTAACCAGCCAACAATTCTTTTTTTCTTTAGTCAATTCGATGAAAAAAAATAATCACCTGAATAATTATTGTATAATGCTTGACTAACCAGCAATAATAACACCACTTCTATTAAAAAAGGAAGAAAAGAAAGCGACATAACAATAATAATATATCTAGTACAATTATATAACAAAATACGAGAATGTAATATTTTCTACTTCCTTCCAAATATAAAATGTTTCAGTAAAATTATTGTTTTATTTATTAATTATTCTACGTAGAAGTGTTCATTTCGGAGCAGCTTGAAAGCGAGCTTGGAAATGAGCAAGTAATTCATTTCTTGGAGGTAAATATTCCTTGTTTTCGCTACAATTAATGTATTCATCTCTCCAAGCACATAAATTTGAGAATTTTTCACTTGTAACCAAAACAACTCCAGAGGCTTCTTCAAAAACTCCAACCCAAATTCCCATAAAATTAGCAGCAATATCAGCAAATCCAAATTTGTCACCAACAAACAACTTCTTGTCCTTTAACTCATTATCAAGAATTTTCAATATCTCATAAGCTTCCTCTTTAGCCTTCTCTTGTTCCTCTCCTTTCAAAAAGAAACTTTTCCCTAGTGGTGCCATCTGGACCACAATCGAAATTTAATTTGTATAAAATAATAATAATAACTACGCATCAGTCTTAAATATATTGTAATTAAATATATGAATTTTTGCTGATTGAGTGATTGCAATACTTTAATTAAGCTTGTCTCAGTCTAATATTATTATAAAAGTTATAAAATTTGTCTATATTTTCTACTCTTATATAAACCTATGTCAGGATAAAAAAAAAATTAAGAAACATATTATCTGTATCAGTTTATTTGACTTGAAAAAAATTATATATTCAGAAACTACATAAAAAGAAATGAGAGAATTTTTTTTTTGACTGTCTTAATAGTAATGGCCACTAATAAATTGAAACGAAGGAAGTACTAAAAAGAATATACCTTATCATCAAGGAACTTAGCCCAAAAACGAGCAATAGCTCGATCATAAGGGTCTTTAGGCAAGATGGAAGGGCCTTCAAAAGTCTCATCAATGTATTCAACAATTACCATGGACTCACAAATAGGCTTGCCATTGTGAATTAGTACTGGAACTTTTTTGTGAATTGGGTTGGATTCAAGAAGTAGAGAGCTCTTATTATGTAGATCATCTTCTATATATTCATATTCCACACCCTTAATCTTGAGAGCCCACTCAACTCTATGACTAAAAGGGCTATACCATAAACCAAGTAACTTAACATCTACCATCTCTCAACTTTGGTTAACTTTCTTTTTTTTTATCTTTACTATAATATTTGAGGGAATTGTTATGTGGTTGTTCTCCCTTGAGGTGTTGCCTTGTTTTATAGAGGTAAAAGCAGGGAAGGCTTTTTTTTTTTTTTTTGGTTTCTCACCCGGTGTCTGGAGTCCACATTAGAGTTTCGATTAAATTTGGATTGCGTTCTGCAGAATCAGTGGCGAAGCAACGATTTCTAATAAGGGGGTTCAAAATCTGAGAAGTAAACACACGAACTAGTGGAAGGGGTTCGACATCTATTTTACATACCTAAAAAATAATTTTAACCATATATAAATAGTAATATTTTCCACCAAAGGGGTTCGTATATTCTGCCTCCGCCCCTGTGCAAGACCCATTTTAAGATTTTTTTCATACCCAGAGCTCAAACCCAAAACCTTTGATTAAGGGTAAAACAATTCCACCACTGCACCACAACCCACGTTATCAAACCCCTGTTGATAACGGGGAAGTTTCTAGCAATACACCAAATGCAATAATGTTGATTTTTCTTTGACAGCTTAGTTTTGTAATTTAGTAATGTTTCCATGTTGACTAAGGAGTAAGAAATATTTTATTGGTATTTCCTCTATGTGAAGATAAGTGCTATATCTTTGCAAAAAAAAATATTATCTCAAAATAAACGTCGTTTTAGGATTCAAGACATAAAATTATTACTACTATGTTTTTTTTTTAACTACTCATCTTGTTAGTACTGTGTTTTCAAAAGTTATTTAATAAACTATGGATATTATATTTATTAATTTCTTAATGAATACTCCCTCTGTTTCTAGTTACTTGTCCAGTTTTGAATTGACACATCTATTAAGAAAACAATTAATGACATAATGAGTTTATCATTTTACCCCTATTAATTATGAAGTGGATGAAAAGTTCTACATTTTTCAAAGTAATTAGTCATTTAATTGAGGGTAGAATAGGTAAAAAAAAATTGTCATTTCTTAATTTGTCAAAATGGACAAGTAATTAGAGACAACTATAAAAGGAAAAATGGATAAGTAATTAGGGACATAGGGAGTATGATATTTACTAGGGTGAGGAAATATTAAATACTTATGAGGTTGTAATTTAAAGTTCTATACATTAAATTGGTGCCATAGTCAGTTTGGATTAAATTTTGGGGTTCAATTATTGATTTTTTGGATATCTTTTTCCGTGGAGGAATATTTCTAATATAGGAAAAAAGGTCCAACGTGTCTTTTTAACTCTGGAAATAGTCTTTTATTAAAATGGATGATTTTAATCATCATTTAGCTCAAGTATATATTTTTGCTTAGTTGCCTTTCTATATCGGAGTTTGATTTTTTTGAATAAATATAAAAAATTTTTTCATTTTAAATTTACGATTATTAAAATTTTATATAATTTAAATCTTGAATTTGACTCTAAGTTTTGCCTCAACATTTTCTTCATGTTGGTTTGTTCCACATCAATATTATCACCTTTTTCTCTAGGTGACATATGTGCTTACGTCACCCCAGAGGCGGAGCTAGGTGGGGGTTCATGGGTTCGGACGAAGCCAATAACTTTTTTGTAGATCCTATATTTGTACTAAAAAATTAATTAAATATTTATGTATATTAATTTATGAACCCCTAACAAAATTGATTGACGGAATTTAGAACCCACAAACTCTTAATCCTCACTTCGCCTCTGGTCACCCCTTCTTCTTCTTCAAAATGTCTTACTCCATTTCAACTTATTTTTTATTTTTAAAAATATTCGTCGAGAAAAATTGTTATCTTTTTTTTAAAAAAAAGAATTTTTTAGTTCTAATTTTTTATCCGATGCCCCTGTGGGGACTTTTTAATTCTAATTTTACATAATATATTTAAGTCTATAAAATTAAAATATTATGATATATTTTTAATTTAAATTTAATTTGCAATTTTTTTTAAAAATATTTTACTTTTAAAATTCTTATATCAAATGATAATAAGACAAAGTAATATATGATTCTATTCAACTCCCTAAAAATATAGAAGGCCAATATGAAAATGCTTTCACATTAGTCATTATGAGTCACAACTCACAAGTCAGTTCTTGTTCTTTCCAAATCGATGAGAATATTAATTATTTGCTGTACAATTACTGTACCAACCACCCAAATTGAATTAAAAATCTTAATACTAGCTAATTGATTAACTATTTAAAATTTTTATTATTAGTAACGGTTGGATCGTACTTCCTAATTCCTATACCCAATTTTTTTTAAAAAAAAAATCAGCAACAAAAGATAATTCATGACCTTACTAAATTTTCTTACAACACTTTTTATTCATACGTGAACCCAAGATTTATTTATATTAACCGAAATAAGGACAAATCTAATTATAACATGCATTTTATTTTTCTAATCCCTAGTTCAACCGAAAATCAATTTCAATTGAATTAAACAAAAACTCATCCTAAATCCATCTCTAATTTTTTCTCTCACTTTGAAGCAACAACACGTTGAATGTAAACTTGATAATGGGCAAGCAATTCATCTCTGGGAGGTAAATATTCCTTGTTTTGTGTGCAATATTCATTTCTCCAACCACAAAAATTTGGGTATTTTTCTCTTGTCACCAAAACAACTCCAGATACTTCTTCAAGAACTCCTAGCCAAAGTGCTGCAGCATTTGCAACAATATCAACAAATCCAAATTTGTCACCAACAAAGTACTTTTTATTATCCTTGAGCTCATTATCAAGAACTTTCAACATCTCATAAACTTCCTCTTTACCTTTCTCTTGCTCCTCTCCTTTGAAAAATATACTTTTCCTTATTGCTAGCCCCTACATAATACATAAACAAACATTAAATTAAAATTCTACCTCAATCGGTAAGTAAGCAATTCAACTTTGAAAAGTGCATATATATCTGACAATTCAATTTGATCTCAACTGACAATTAAAGACTACAACTCATCCACGTATTCATAAATTTTAGAGGTGTCAAAATGATCATATTATAAGTTGGAATGTTCAATATAATTGACATGAAGACGAGATAAGATGTCTAGATGTATGTACTCAAAGTTGATTTGTTTAGTTACATATAATTATAAAAAGCATAGATAAGACCTAATAAAGTTAATATATCATGAAGACGAATTTACCTTATCATTAAGGAACTTAGCCCAAAAACGAGTTAAAGCTCGATCATAAGGGTCTTTAGGTAAGAGGGAAGGGCCTTCAAATGTCTCATCGATGTATTCGAGAATCACACTTGACTCACAAAGGGGCTTGCCATTATGAATGAGCACAGGAACTGCCTTGTGAATTGGATTAGATTGAAGAAGTAAAAGGCTCTTATTTTGTAGATCATCTTCTATATATTCATATTCTACTCCCTTAATCTTTAGAGCCCATTCAACTCTTTTACTAAAAGGGCTATACCATAAACCAATCAACTTAACATTAGCCATCTCTCAAATTTGGCTAACTATGTTTTTGCTTTACTAATTGAGTGAATTTGTATGTGGTCTAGTGCCTTCTTTTATATAGGGAAGAAACAAGGAAGTTTCTTAGCAAAATCCAGCTAATGCATTGATGTTTCCAAAGTATTTTGTTTTGACACTTAAATATATGTTTTGTTTAACAAATGGCACATATATAAGTCACCATTTTACACAATACTTGTCATCTACTCTCACCGTTGTTATTTGTATGTCACCATTTTAGTTTTCACATCTCTTAAGAAATTAAGTAAGTTTATTATGTATCCTTATTTAGTGTTCTCTTATAGTCAATTTTTTAATAAATAAATATAAATTAATTTATTTTGATCGATTAAATTGACCAATAAACATGAAGTAATCATTTAAGTTAGATTAGTTTTATTAATTCAGTTTGTTGATGAAAATGATAAATATGCATTATTTACTACTCCCCTCATTCCTATTTATATGCCGTTGTTATTAAAAATAGATGAGCTTTCTTAATATTTATCATTTCATAAAATTAATGCATATATATATATATATATATATATATATATATATTATACATACTCTTACAGTATCATTGACTAATGAGTAGTGTTTATATATTTGTAAAAATTAGGCAAATGACATAGTATAAGAAAGAAATTACGTCCTTTCCTTACTCTTTCATTAATTACCAAAAATCCCTTTTTTTAGTGTTTTTCGGATACATAATATAGCAGTGTGGATACTTAATATAGCAGCGTGGATACTTTAATTAATAACGGGCGGATACTTAAATTATTAAGTTGTTAGCAGCACGGATGCTTAATTAACGGGTGGATGCATAATATAGCAGCGCAGATACTTTAATTAATAACGGGCGGATACTTAAATTATTAAGTTGTTAGCAGCACAAATGCTTAATTAAAAGGCGGATGCATAATATAGCAGCGCATATACTTTAATTAATAACGGGCGGATACTTAAACTAATAAAGTATCCGGTTAAGTTGAATTGGGGGAAAATAAGGGATTTTTGTATTTTAGTAAAAGAGTAGGGAAACATTGAGAATAGGTAAAGAAGTGTTGTGTATTTAAGTAATTTTTCCTATATATTTCCCTATATTATACACACTATTTATGGAGTACTTACTTAATTTCCCTCATTTTAAATTCTTTTGGCCCACGGGCCGGCCTCGACCCAGTCTCACACAAGCCACAAGGGTGGCAGGTTAACTAAGGCTGGGCTTATAAGTCCCAATCATAGATTGGGTTTAAAATCTTGATCCAATTCTACTCAATTATGGTGTAGGTAGAGCTGGCCTCAACGATCAAGTTTTTTTTTTTTTTTTTTACGGTTTCAATTATAAAATTAAATTATTATCTTTTTAAAATTTTGTGTCAAGTTAAAATAAAATAAATAATTTAATTCGGACAAAAGTAGTGTATCAAGCTTTCTTTCTCTTAACAATACTTTTATTTATACGTGAATCCAAAATTTATATTAACTAGTGAAATAAAGATAATTCTTATAACATGCAACTTTAATATATTTCAATTGAACACACAAAAACTCAGTTTTTATTCCCACACAATATCTTGAAATTCACTTGAGGTGTACTCATTTTGAAGCATCAACAGGCTGAATGTAGGCTCGGTAACGAATAAGCAATTCATCTCTTGAAGGAAAATATTCCTTGTTTTGTGTGCAATATTCATCTCTCCAAGCACAAAAATTTGGAAATTTTTCACTTGTTACCAAAACAACTCCAGATACTTCTTCAAGAATTCCCAAATAAAGTGCTGCACCATTTGCAACAATATCAGCAAATCCATATTTGTCACCAACAAAAAACTTCTTGTCCTTGAACTCATTATCAAGAATTTTCAACATCTCATAAGCTTCCTCTTTAGCTTTCTCTTGTTCCTCTCCTTTCGAAAAGAAACTTTTCCACACTGCTGCCCCCTGCCCAACAAACAAAACTTAATAAGGGTCGTTGACTCGTTTCGATAGCTGGTTAGAGTTATACATATATTACTAATATATCAATTAGTTGTGATGGAATCTATGTATATAAAACAGTTATGTATTAGTTATTGCAAATCAAATATCATATTAATTTTATACATGAATAATTTACCTCCAAATCAGCTATCAAATATGGTATTCATTACTTATCCAAAATTTAATACCCACATAACTTATTTCCTAACCAACTATTAGACGACCCCATGTACATTAGTCAATCCCAAATATGTTAGTATTGTTGACTATACGAGAAGTTCGTCTAAGTCGAATTTTATAAAAATAATATTAAAAAGCATAAGGCCTAAAGTATATGTAATAATGTAACTAAAACAAAATTTTCAATCGATCGAAATAACTTAAAAGCAATATAATATACCTTATCTTCGACGTATTTAGCCCAGAATCGCGCTAAAGCGCAATCATAAGGGTCTTTAGGAAAAATGGAAGGGCCTTCAAATGCCTCATCAATGTATTCAAGAATGACCATAGACTCACAAATGCACTTGCCATTGTGAATTAACACTGGAATTTTCTTGTGAATTGGATTTGATTGAAGAAGTAAAGGGCTCTTATTTTGTAAGTCTTCCTCTATAAATTCATATTTCACTCCCTTAATTTTTAGAGCCCATTCAACTCTATGGCTAAAAGGACTATAACTTAGACCAAGCAACTTCACTTCTGCCATCTTACAACTTTGGTTCTCAATTTTTTTTTTTTGCTTAATTATGTGTGGTTGGTCTCCCTTGGTGTCTAGTCTTTTTTTTATAGAGGAAAAAATAAGGATACATTAAAGTTTCTTGTTTGACTATTCAATTTTTCTAATATTAAAAATTATATTTGACTAACTAGACACTTGTTTGAATAAACTACTATTCCATCTATCCCTAATTATTTATTCACTTTTGAAGTGGCACACCAATTAAGAAAATAATAATTGATATAACGAATTTATTATTTTACCTTTATTAATTATGAAGTGAATGAATTAAAATTTTAAGATTTTTAAAGTAATAAATTAAGGATATAATAGAGAAAATTTTTTTAGTCTTTTTTAGTTTATCAAAATAAACAAGTAATTAAGGATAACTAAAAAAAAAAATGGACAAGTAATTAAGAAAAGAGGAAAGTAAACATCTTCCCTATTTTTTAGGAGTGAGTAATATTTAAAATAATAAAGATGACTTATGTGCTCATGTCACCCACCTTTTGGTCAAATCTGGTGGCTAGAAAAATCAATGATACTTGTATTTTAATTCATTTGTCCTATTTTTATTTCTAATTTATTTTATAAAAGATATTTCTTTATATTTTTGATAATTTTTTAGTTCATATATTCACTTGACATGTTTTTTTAGTATAAAGTTAAAAGATATATTTTAATATATTTGACATATTTTTAATTTTTAAAAAAACACAAAAATTTAAAACTTTTTAAATGGTTAGATTTTGGATAAGCCAAAACATGACAATAAATTAAAATGAAGGGAGTTTTTAATATTCCGAGTCACCTATTAATTTTAGCTTTCATTTTCAATTTAATGAGAAAATTGATATATATTAATTAAATAATATACAGTCACTGACCCACCAAAGGTGAAACTTCTTAGCATGTGAATAGCTAAAATACTTTTCTCTGACAAATAATTTTATTCGAACGGAAATTCAAATTTTAAAGTAAGTAAATTTCGAACGAATACAAATAATTTAGTTGAACCTCCAAAATTCTTCCTGAATTCAATTCTAATATCAAATTTCAATTTGAAAAGTAAAACTAAGCATGCCAGATTTGATAACCTACACGTTGTACGCACCCAAAATTAAAGGACATAAATATAAAAGGTATAATATATAAATATGTCATTTAACTTGATTTCAGTTGGCATCAATATCCTCCTACTTTGGGTGTGTACAAGTAGACACTTAAACTTGTATAAAATTGAACAAGCAAACACATGCGTTCTACATAACATAATAAACGTAGGACACCACGTAAGACACAAAATTGCCACGTAGGACACCAAGTTAAACTAATATGTCTATTTGTTCAATTTTATACAAGTTTAAGTGTCTACTTGTGGACATTCAAAGTTGGAAGACATATATGACAGTTGAAGCCTAGTTGAAGGGTCAATTTATGTATTATGCCAATATAAAATGAGGTTAAATTAAAGAAAATATTTATGTATTATGCCTAACTAAAACATAATTGTACATGCCGATCACATATCTTGTCTTTTACGTGGATAAGCAAAATTAAAATTTAACTCGATATAATTTAAAGTTTCGTGCTAATAGTATGTTATAAAATGAAGCCAAAAATTAACAATATGAAATACAATAAAGTAGACAAGAAGAGTAAATAGACCAGAGAGAAACAACATGATTTTCAATATTTATTTATAGGGCTACCCAGAGAAACATCACATGGTGTCATGAATATAGAATTAATAATTGAAAACAAGAGGAAGATCAGGGGAGAAGTGCAGTAGCGGAGTCAGAAATTTCACAAAGGATATTCAAAAATTGCATAAGTAATTTTTTTTATTTTTTTACAAATGAGTGCACTAAATTTTTTAATTTTCTCATATTGATTTGGGCTGGCTTCAAAGGTCAAGTCCTTTCTAAAACTGCATAAGTAATTTTTTTTATTTTTTTACAAATGAGTGCACTAAATTTTTTAATTTTCTCATATTGATTTGGGCTGGCTTCAAAGGTCAAGTCCTTTCTGAGATTCAAAATTCTTCTTTATACTCCCTCTGTTCACTTTTATTTGTCATGTTGCGCTTTTTGAAAGTCAATTTGACTAATTTTTAAAGTTAAATTAGATTACGTTAATTTGATATTTTTTTAAAAAAAATTAGATATACAAAAACTATACGAAGAGTACTATAAGTTGTAATTTTTTGCATATCAATATGATGAAAATATACATCGTAAAATGTTGGTCAAAGTTGTTATTGTTTGACTCTAAAAAAGGAAACCATGACAATTAATTGTGGACGGAGGGAGTATCTTTTAAATTTTGTAAAGACCCTTATTTTGAAGCAGCAACACGTTGAATGTAAGCTTGGTAATGGGCAAACAATGCATCTCTTGGAGGTAAATATTCCTTGTTTTGAATGTAGTATTCATCTCTCCAAGCACAAAAATTTGGGAATTTTTCTTTTGTCACCAAAACAACCCCAGTTACTTCTTCAAGAACTCCAAACCAAAGTGCTGCAGCATTTGCAACAATATCAACAAATCCAAATTTGTCACCAACAAAGAACTTCTTGTCCTTTAACTCATTATCAAGAATTTTCAACATCTCATAAACTTCCTCTTTAGCTTTCTCTTGCTCCTCTCCTTTGAGAAATAAACTTTTCATCATTGATGGCCCCTACATAACAATTGGTACTTAAATTTCAACTTTTTTTTTTGTATAATTAAAGATAGGAATATACAACAATAGAAGTACATTAGTTGACTATATGATATTTTATTACTTAATTTATGTTCATCTTAGTCCGATTTTAAAAAGTAATACATAAACATACATTCAAACTTTATTGTATCTGATAATAAGCACTTTAACTTTGAGATGTATAGACAACTAAACACTTCAACTCTTCCCCATTAATGTGTCTCTTAGACACCCTATACTGACATGACACATAAATTTTGAAGGTGTCTAATCATGATCATATTATAAGTTAGAAAGTTCAATTAACATAGTAGAGACGAGTTAAGGTGCCTATATTTAGTTGAAGTGCTTATTTACAAGTTGAAGGCAATATACCTTATCTTCGAAGAATTTAGCCCAAAAACGAGCTAAAGCTCGATCATAAGGGTCTTTAGGCAAGATGGAAGGGCCTTCAAATGTCTCATCAATGTATTCAACAATCACACTTGACTCACAAATGGACTTGCCATTATGAATGAGCACAGGAACTTTCTTGTGAATTGGATTGGATTGAAGAAGTAAAAGGCTCTTATTTTGTAGATCATCTTCTATATATTCATATTCTATTCCCTTAATCTTTAGAGCCCATTCAACTCTTTTACTAAAAGGGCTATACCATAAACCAAGCAACTTAACATCTGCCATATCTCAACTTTGGTTAATTGTGTTTTTGCTTTACTAAAATTGATGGAATTAATTTTATCTGGATGTGATGAGGCCTGAGGTGTGGTCTTCTTTTATAGAGGGAAGTTTCTTAGCAATTCACCAAATTAAATGCAATAATGTTTCTTGTTTGACTATTTAATTTTGTAATCTAATTATTCCTCCAACCTCCACATGGACACTTAAAATAAAAGGGGAAAATGACATATATTTTTTAACCTTGCGATTTAGTGAGCACATAATCCTCCGTAATACATAAATAGTGTATTCTATTCTACTATATTTCTACTATATTATAAAAGAGAGTTTAGGCCCAAGTAGAATATATAATATTCAAGATTGGAACTTTTCTCAATCTTGAATATTATATATTATATTTATTATATAGTAGAACTTGGGCATAAACTCCCTTTTAAAATAATATAGAATATGTATTTCTATTTTTCTATTTTATTCTACTATATTATAAAAGAGAGTTTAGGCCCAAGTAGAATATATAATATTCAAGATTGGGACTTTTCCCAATCTTGAATATTATATATTATACTTGTGGGACTTTTAAAATTCTACTTTATACCCAAGTATAATATATAATATTCAAGATTGAGACTTTCTTGAATATTATATAATATATTTATTATATAGTAGAACTTGGACAATAAACTCCCTTTTAAAATAATATAGAATATGTATTTCTATTTTTATATTATATTCTACTATATTATAAAAGAGAGTTTAGGCCCAAGTATAATATATAATATTCAAGATTGAGACTTTTCCCAATCTTGAATATTATATATTATACTTGTGGGACTTTTAAAATTCTATTTTATACCCAAGTATAATATATAATATTGAAGATTGAGACTTTCTTGAATATTATATATTATATAGTAGATGTATATATATATCTCACAAATGGAAAAGTCTCAATCAAGGAAGCAACATATATCATTTACAAATGACTTAAAAAACTTTAAAATATTTAAAAGTTGTATAATAAAATAGGTTGACTCTCAAAATTCTATCAGGCTCACATATATTGGGACAGAAAAATAACACATATCATTTTAATATTACCAAAAAAGTATTATAAATAATAATAATTAACAACTTAAAATATCTGAAAGACATTTTAAAAGGGTTAATTTTGTAATTTTATCCATATCACATAAATTAGGACAAAGTGACCAGTAATGTACATTATTTCAAAGTTACATAAAAATATTATAAATCGCAATAATTAATAACTTCAAACATTTTTTAACAAAATATGAAAATTTGGATGACTCTCCAAATTTCATTTGTGTCACATAAATTGAGACAACAAAAATAACATATATTGGGTCCATTTTAATTTATTTGTCTTATTTTTTTTATATTTAAAATTTGTGTAAAAATACTATAAATCATAATAATTGACAACATAAAATATGTTTTGAAAAAATACAAAAAATTCCACTGGTTCTTGAAGTGAATCTATCGTAAAAATACTATAAATCATGATAATTGACAACATAAAATATTTCAAAAATGTTGTATGTGGGTAGTCTTATTATGCCTTAAATAGCGTCAAAGAAAGTACAGGTTTGTGATAAAAAAACTTTTCCTTTATCCACGCAAACAATCGCTTCAAAAACTCGGTTATTAGCCCCAGAATATACCATTTATATTATTGGGCCCGTGCATAGCACGGGCAACATTATCTAGTATATATATATATCCTTGTCATCTAACAAATCATGCATATTGACTTTTTTCTTAACAAACTTAATTTCAAAAAAGTAATCTAAAACTATTTTGTTTAATCTCAAAAATGCTACGTGGTTTTAAAAAAATACCTTATCCATCTTTAATTTTAACCTCTCTCGACGATCCAAATTCATTTTATGATTGAGATTATTTTTTATTTTTCAGTTGAGATGATACTTAAATGTACACTTAAACTTGGTCATAGCTGGCAAGTAAATTCTTCAATTTTAACAATGCATATCTAAACATCTTAACTTGGTATTAACAAACAACTAAACACTTCAAGCTTGCATCCTTGTAGACTGTAGTGTCTCGTGGAAATTCGAGGCTGACATTTGGGATAGGGTCTAGATGCTGACATTTTACTCTTTTAAATTTCTTGCTAACTTACTCAAACAAATACTTTTATTCATAAGTGAATCCAAGATTTATATTAACTAATTAAATGAAATAAAGATAAATCTTATAACATGCATTTTTTTTTGTTAAATACCACTAGTTCAATTCAAAATCAACCTTCAATTAAATAAACAAAAACTGATCATAAATCCATATCTAACTTTTATTGTCACACAAAATCTTGAAATTCACTTGAGTTGTACTCATTTTGAAGCAATAACAGGCTGAATATAGGCTTGGTAACGAACAAGTAATTCATCTCTTGAAGGTAAATATTCCTTGTTTTGTGCGCAATATTCATCTCTCCAAGCACAAAAATTTGGAAATTTTTCACTTGTCACTAAAACAACTCCAGATACTTCTTCAAGAACTCCCAGCCAAAGTGCCCCAGCATTTGCAACAATATCAACAAATCCAAATTTGTCACCAACAAAGTACTTCTTGTCTTTGAGCTCATTATCAAGAATTCTCAACATTTCAAAAACTTCCTCTTTAGCTTTCTCTTGCTCCTCTCCTTTGAGAAAAATACTTTTCCTCATTGTTGGACCCTACATAACAATAATAATGAACACTCAATTTTAAAAATAGGAATATATACAATAGTCAATAACAATAAAAGTACATCAGTTGTTGTTGACTAAATGAAGTTATATTACTTCATTTAGTTCAATTTTATAATAGGGCATAATACATAAACAAAACATTCAAATTTAGTTTCGGCTAGTAAGTAAGCACTTTAACTTTGAAAAATATATATCCAGACATATTAATTATTTAATTTAGTCTCAAGACATATTAATTTAGTCTCAACTGATAGTTAAACACTCCAACTCTTCCCCACTAATATGTCTCGTTGACACATAATTTTTGAAGGTATCTAGATGATCATATTATAAGTTGGATTACTATCCAATTGACACAATTAAGACGAGTTAATACCTAAAGTAAATGTCTCCACTTATGTGACTCAAAAGTATTTCCAATTAATAGACTTATATACCATGAGAAAAAAATATACCTTATCTTCAAAAAACTTTACCCAAAATCGAGCTAAAGCTCGATCATAAGGGTCTTTAGGCAAGATGGAAGGACCTTCAAATGCCTCATCAATGTATTCAAGAATGACAATTGACTCACAAATAGGCTTGCCATTATGAATAAGCACAGGAATTTTCTTGTGAATTGGATTGGATTCAAGAAGTAGAGGACTCTTATTTTGTAGATCTTCTTCTATAAATTCATATTCCACTCCCTTAATCTTTAGAGCCCATTCAACTCTATGACTAAAAGGGCTATACCATAAACCAATCAACTTAACATCTGCCATCTCTCAACTTTAGTTAATTATGCTTTTGCTTTACTAATTGAAGGAATTTTTATGTTGTTTTCTTCTCCCTTGAGGTAAATTCTTTTATAGAGGGAAAAACAGGGAAGTTCTTAGCAATCTACCAAATAAATTAATGTTTCCTTTTTGACTATTTTGTTTAGTAATCTAATTATGCTTTCACATTGATGGCACTTGAAATAAATTAAGAAGAAAAAGAGAGAATATATCTCTTTAATCTTGCGATTTAGAATGGCATGCCACTTGTTAAAAGAGTAATCATATTTATTCTATCCGTTTAACAAATGGTGCATACGTATATATTCTCGTTATCTAATGCAATGGTGCATATTTACTTTTTTTGTTAGTAAACTAAATTTTAAGAAAAATAATCTACAACTGTGTTTTTAGTTTAATATGGGTTTTCACACAATGAAGAAGACATTTTCTTCTTTCAATTTGTTCTTATTTAGAAAAAAAATAGTTTTATATATAGAAAAATTCAATCTGGTTCGATATTTTTTTTTAAGTCGATGGTCTATCAGAAACAATTTGTTTACTCTAATACGTATATAGGTAAAGAAAAGGTACGTGTATACTCTATCTTTTAGATATGACTTTATAGAATTATGTAGACTAAATATGTTGTTATTACTGTTATAAGGTTTTATATAACTAAAAAATTATTAAAAAGCTAATTCTTTCTTAAAAAATTAACTGAGATAAGTTAATAAACACACTTCTTATTTCTTGTTCTTTTAGGAGTGAGCAATACAATACTAACAAAGATGACTTATGTGCTAATGTCACCCACTTTTTGGTCAAATCTCGTGGCCTGCTTGAAACTTTCGAATTGAAATAGAATAGTCAAATTTTCAAATGTCCAAACAATAAATTTTGTATTAAATATATATTTGATTAGTATTGCCTTCGTTTTAAAATATGAATTGTAGAGACATTTTTTATATTTTAAATTAATTTAATTATTTAATTTTTAAGATTACTTTTAAAATATTCTTTCATTTGAATATTCTATGTGATAAGTTCAAGAAATTTTAATTGTTTTTTAAATTATTCTAAAGATTAATTTGACAAGAATTAATAAGAGCAAAAATGGAAAGTAATATCTAATTTATGTCTTAATCTTTTTTTCTTAAAGGGTATAAAACACCAAACAATTTGATTATTTTGAAATGGAGGAAGTATTATAATAACACATATGAATTTTATATATATATATACACTTTGTTATGATATTTAGTATTTTGATAATTTCTTTTATAAATAATATCAAACACCCTACCAAATATCAATTTTTAAAAAATGTCTACTAAATACAATAATATCAAAGTCGTGATATAAAAAATTCCAAATATTAATATATTATCCAATATCTATCGTATCATATTCATACTAATTGCTGGTACAATGTGAATAGCTAATTAGATGCCCTTTTTTGACAGAAAATTTTAGTCAAATTTAGAGTAATAGAGTTTAAAATTATAAAATCGATATGCAAATAGTTTGATTTCTTTTTTTTTTTATACATAGTTCAAACTAATACTTATAGTCTATTTGAACCCACAAAACACTCTCTAAATTCACTCCAACTTTTATTGCCACGCAAAATCTTGAATTTTCAAAGATGAATAAATAGGATTGATTTCTCAAATACTTAAATAAGTAGTTATTATTTCAGAAAGTCGACTTTCTTTAACAAAAGAAAAATAACTTTCACTAATAATAACTACTAATCAGGTGATCATATGAGAAATTAATTCGAATAAGGAGGTGTTGTTGACACCCAATTTTGACCCTCCATAATTTAATCAATTTTCAAGCTTCTTAAACTCCAAACGATTTGAAATAATTAGTTTTATAAATTTCAAAATATTTTGCAAGTTACTTTTAATTAATTTTGTTTTATATAATTTGTATATAATTAGTATATTTTATAAACATTCGAAAATCATCTCAAAAAAGATTTTAATTTTAGTAAATATTTGGTTAAACTTGTTTAGTTTAAATTATGACTATAATTTTGAATCATTAGTTTATAATTAAGTTAATTATTTTATTTCGTTAAGATTAGAAAGTTCGTTGGTTAATTATATTTAATTCGTCTTACTTATTTATTAGTCGAACTCGCTAAGTAAATTCAATTTATTTATCAATGGACTAATTGCAATTCACTTGGCCCACTTCTATCCCATTCTCAATTATTCCCAGCCTTTGTCCCTTCAGAAAACTCACTCCAGCAAATGCAATTCAACAGCCCACCAAGCCGACCCAGTTCCAAACCCGGCCCAATAACCCCTGTACTCTTCTTTTTCTCTCTTTAATCCTCTCAGCAGTAGCACAACTCCAGAACGCTCAACCAAATAAAATGTAGCTTGAACCTTAATCTCTCTCACGTTACTGCCTCTCTCCCTCAAAATTCCTGTTCTCTCCCTCGAATTCGTACATCGTTCTGTGCAAGGCACGGACCTTGGTACTATTTGAAACTTTCAGGAAATTCCCTTATCGGTAATATTTCGATTTTCCTTTTTCTTTTCAATCTCGTTCAAAAATGGTATGATTCGTACAAGTGCCAGCTCCCTCAACCTTATTTGTTAATAATTTTGAACTGTGAGGGCTCCCACATCGATTTCCATCTCCAATTTCCTCCCAGAAGTTTCTCTATAAAAACCCACCCTACTCATTGTTCAGAGGGGGAATTTTTCGGAGACCAAAGAGTACCCTAAAAGGCTTGGGAATTCTTGGTTCCATAGTTTAAAATTTTAAAACATTTTGTGGCTGTTCGAGTGGAAGAGGTGAAGTCGTCCTCTCAACTCGTCGTTCTGGTTCGCTGCCCAGAACCAGGTAATTTTCATTCTTTTCTTGAGTAATTTTTAGTTCTGTTTTCTTTCATTTTATCATTCATGTGTGTTGCTTATCTTTGTAATAGTTTAATCACTTTTTTATCACCTTAAATGTGAATGTTCCCTTTCTTTCTTTTTTTCCCTTTTGTTTAGTATATTGCAGCTCTTGCCTTACTGTTGTTTTCTTTAGTCTCCATTAATGTATGCTGCCTCACTGGGTCATGATTGAAGGTTTAAGTCTCTCTTGAATGTCTTAAGGTTTTCTTTTAGTCCTTTAGCTTAAAGTAGATCAATTTTGAGTAAGTTTTAAGTGCCTAAACTTGTTTACTTTGTAATTTCTTCATGGTTGTTTTCATGTAATTTGGAGTTGTGAATCTAAGTGAGGGAGCGTTGAAATTTCCTCGTCTTTCCATTTGAATTTGTATAATCTATGAAGACATTTGTCCAAGTCTCTAAATTAGCTATGTGTTTTCTGGAAACATCATTAAGGACCTCTCCGCCAAGTTTTGATGTGTTAAATTTTGGGAATCTGATTTTGTGCGAGTTTAAGTTGCCCTGCTTCTCATTGAATACTCTCATGATATGATTTTCTTTATCCTTAAGCATGATAAAATACTTGTGACACTCGGAAAATTAATTGTATAGATTAAGTAGCCTTCAATGTTTGTTCTAAATCATTTGAAATCGACTAGTTGATTTATTTGAAGTCAAGCCCCCCCTTTTTTTTTCTTCCCTTTACATGGTTAAGTTTTAGAAATCAAATTGTCTATTCGGTTTTGATGTTCATTCTTGTGGTTGTCTAAGTGTTTGATTTCTTGCTTGTTTAGTATCTATGTGTTGCTTTCAAGAGGTATGGTAGGATGTATGACTGAATGGTCATTAGCTTTGCTACTGATATATTTTATTTTTTTAATTTTCTTTTTTTTTTAATTTTATTTTATTTCATATTAGTGAAATTAGATTTACAGTTAGTCTTCAAATTTCCTTTTAGAACTATCAGCTGTTTATTTAATACATGTGTATACCATTACTTGTTTATATGCTATGTTATTATGCTCCTTTACAGTGCCATGTGTAAGAATATATTTGAGTTGATAATTAGTATTTTGTCTCTTCTCTTAGGAATAGGTTTAGGCTTTGTGATTAGATTTTGGATATTATGTACCTATTTAAATTGTTGTGATCAAAATGTAAAGTTTAGTATATAATGTCTAATCCATACTTCTTTGAAAGTTTTGTACCAATTCGGAAGTTTACCCGTGAGGTTCGATTTATTATTATAAATAATTTGAGTGTCTATATTTATTATCAAGATGAAAGGATTCATTGTTGCATCCAAATGACTTGTTTAATAATTTTGTGAAGTCTTATCATGTCAAGTTATTAATTTTATCTCATTTTGCATGAACTCTCTTGTCCAAGTCCAATTGGACCATCTCTTGCATACTCCTCTTCCTGAGTCAATCACATGTCGTTGAAAGGAAGCAAAAAATTGGGTTAAAACCCCTGAAAGACAGCAGCAACAACAGCCTCAAAAGGCTGAAGAACGAAGGGCAAAAAATTGGGTTAAAACCCAAAACGGATGAAGCAACAGTACAACAGTTTCAGCCCCCTAAAATGGCCGAATGTGGGCTGGAATTTCCAGTTTTGACTCACTGTTCATGTTTACTTCCTCTTATTATTTTATTTGTGATGGCTAACATTTTCTTAATCTAGTTGAAATCCCATGGATCTCTTTGAGTTTAATTTTATCAAAGTTTTCTTTACTATAAT
This sequence comes from Solanum stenotomum, assembly GCF_019186545.1. Taxonomy (NCBI): domain Eukaryota; kingdom Viridiplantae; phylum Streptophyta; class Magnoliopsida; order Solanales; family Solanaceae; genus Solanum; species Solanum stenotomum. Next base: position 56,897,592 of record NC_064288.1, read on the forward strand.
TGATAGCATTTCAAATTCCCAAAACTCGTTTAAGTTGTGCAATTTAAGCTTATTAGAATAACTTAAGAACTTTTCATGTTCTTTCATAGTTATTGAAAAGCTTTGAATCCATGTTTATGAGTTTGAACTAACTATTTAGTTCAAATTTTTGAATATGATAAATTGCTAAGTTTTTTTTTTTACTAAAAATTAGTTGTCTTTAAAGTTAACTTAGGACTTTATAAGAACGACTTAAGGATTTTCTATATCCTTTCGTGGTTATTAAACAAAGTCGTTTAATTCATGTTTATAAGTTTGAATTAATCGCATGATTCAAAACTTGACTATGGATAAAAGTTTTAAGTTAGGTTTATTTTTGAGATTTTACAAGTTTCAAAAGATTTTTATTTAAGTTTCAAATAAGATTTTTTTAAGCAACCCTTTTTTATGTAAAATTAGCCAAATTTTCAAATCCGTCGGTCAACCGTGTGTTAGCGGATTCTCTAAGATGCCTAAACCCTTCCTTAGAGAATTATTTGAATCCTTACCCGACTCTGGTTTATTCAATTTTTTTTTCTTTTAAAAATTATCCTTTTTAATGGTTTTCTTAATTTTTCCTAAAAAATTAAGTGGCGACTTCCAAGTTATAATCTTTTCCAAAACATAAACAAAATTGCCAAAGTTGCGAAATTGGTTTCGAAACCTTAGTTTTCGAGATCGGATCGTAACGGGTGTTGCAGCAGCTTGATAGCGAGCTTTGAAAAAAGCAAGCAACTCATCTCTTGAAGGTAAATATTCTTTGTTCCCATTAATGTATTCATCTCTCCAAGCATAAATATTTGGGTATTTTTCTTTTGTTACCAAAATAATTCCAGTTGCTTCTTCAAGAATTCCCATCCAAAGTGCAAGAAAATTAGCAGCAATATCAGCAAATCCAAATTTGTCACCAACAAAAAACTTCTTATCCTTTAACTCATTATCAAGAATTTTCAACATCTCACAAACTTCCTCTTTAGCTTTCTCTGATTTGTGAAAGAAACTTGTCCCAACTGCTGACCCCTGCAAAATAATACTCAATACTCCTCTGTCTAATGATATTTATTTATTATTGACTTGACACAAAAATTAAGAACAGTAAATGATAGGGGTAATTTTATCAAACCATCCTTATTAAATATAAGTCATCTAAACATAAAAAATAAATACTCCTTCTGTCCTAATTTATATGATTTACTTTCCTTTTTAGTCGGTTCCAAAAATAATGACACATTTTTATATTAAGTAACAATTCAACTTTAAAATGTTTGTTTTACCCTTAATGAAATGATTTATAGTCACACAAATTTCTATCTTTCATTTTAGACCATAAGTCTTAAAAATCTTCATTTCTTTCTAAAATTATGTGTCGAGTCAAACTACCTCTCATAAAATGGGATGAAGGGAATGGTATTTAATAGTAAGGATAAAATAAACACAACATGATAAATTATTCAATGATTTTATAAACTATAGACAAATATTATTAAACATCTCAAAATAGTATACTGGACAAGTAAAGATGGACAGAGAAAGTAAAAAGAATATACCTTATCTTCGAAAAACTTAACCCAAAAACGAGCTATAGCACGATCATAAGGGTCTTTAGGCAAGATAGAAGGGCCTTCAAATGTCTCATCAATGTATTCAACAATCACCATTGATTCACAAATGGACTTTCCATTGTGAATTAACACTGGAATTTTCTTGTGAATGATTCAAGAAGTAGAGGACTCTTATTTTGTAAATTTTCTTCTATAAATTCACATTTCACACCCTTAATTTTTAAAGCCCACTCAACTCTGTGACAAAAAGGACTAGACCATAGACCAAGCAACTTCACTTCTTCCATCACACAATTATTGTTCTACTATGTATTTTTTTTAATATGTTGATGAATTTTATATGTTGGTTCTACTGATTTGGTCTTCTTTTATAGAGGGAAAAATGAACAAGTGTCTTTATAACAAAGCAAAGACAATTTTTCTTCTTTTGACAAAGTCAATTTTCCAATTTAATGATGTAAATTGACCCAAGACTTTTAAGTCTAAAAATAAGTGGTAGTGGTTGAAGCCTGAAGGTTATGTTTACGTAGATATGGGTGCAAGTGGAAATATAGGCATAAGTTCATAAATGCATAAATTGTAGTGATTTGTTTAGACACGTAGTAGTTGAAGCCTGAAGGTTGTGTTTGATTTGGCACAATGTTTAAAAAAAAACTTTCGGAACTTGTAATCTAAAATAATTACTATTAGATATTAGTGTGGTCATAAATCATTCGTATGAACTGATGCAAGAGGAGAAACTATTTGACCGAATGTGTCTCAGTATTCACAAAAACAAGTGAATACTGAGTTTATAAATTTTTATATTGATTAGTTTGGGTACTTACGAAATCATGATTTGAAGTTGAACAGTTTCTTATCTTACATGAATATCTTAAATTTCATCTTCTTTGATCGTCGTCTCTAAAGATCCCTCTACAAACCATATCTGTTATTTCTTTCTTAAATATCGCGTTGAGTAAAATTATAGCAAACCAATTGAATCAGAGAAATAAAAACAACAAGAAGTGATATATGAGTTAATATCTCAAAAGGTCATTGAACTATGAAAATTTGACTAGCAAAGTCATTGAACTTTATTATTTTATGATCATTAAGGCATAGCAAAACAATAATTTAAACTAATAATACAATATAGAATAAACAAGCTAGCTTCATAAATTTATTCAAACGTAAACTCAAGCTCGGTTTTATAACTACATATATCTTAATATATATTTTTTTCTAATGTATACATAGTTCGAATATAGAATAACACTGATATGTTATTGTATACATAGTTTGAACCAGTAGAGTAATTCAATTAAACTCCTAAATTTATTCGGAAACTGATGCAGCTTGAAAGCGAGCCTTGAATTTAGCAAGTAACTCATCTCTTGAAGGTAAATATTCCTTGTTTTCGCCACAATTAATATACTCATCTCTCCAAGCACAAAAATTTGGAAACTTTTCACTTGTGACTAAAACAACTCCAGATGCTTCTTCAAGAACTCCAAGCCAAAGTGCTGCAGCATTTGCAACAATATCAACAAACCCAAATTTGTCACCAACAAAGTACTTCTTATTGTCCTTGAGCTCATTATCAAGAACTTTCAACATCTCGTAAACTTCCTCTTTAGCTTTCTCTTGCTCCTCTCCTTTGAGAAAGAAACTTCTCCCCACTGATGACCCCTGCAAATTAAAATACTCAAAACTTAAGTATCAATAACAATTTTACTTATTTCTATATATCGGAATTAAGTTTAAGCAAGTTGGAATCAGTTATATGCTCATGTCAGACTCTAAGTCCAATATTATACAAATAAAAAACACAAGAATTTTGCCTTAAAAAAAAAGAAGAACATAGGTATAAACATACTAATACGACTAAAATATACCTTTTCAGCAAAAAACTTAGCCCAAAAACGAGCTATTGCTCGATCATAAGGGTCTTTAGGCAAGATGGAAGGGCCTTCAAATGTCTCATCAATGTATTCAACAATTACCATAGACTCACAAATGGACTTGCCATTGTGAATTAACACTGGGATTTTTTTGTGAATTGGATTGGATTCAAGAAGCAAAGGGCTCTTATTTTGTAAATCTTGTTCTATAAATTCATATTGGACGCCCTTAATCTTGAGAGCCCATTCAACTCTATGACTAAAAGGGCTATACCATAGGCCAAGCAACTTAACATTTGCCATCTCACAACTCTTTGATTCACTGTGTTTTTGATTTACTATGTTTAGGAATTTTATATTGTGGTTTTGATTTTTTGAATTTTGTTCTTCTTTTTATAGAAGGTAAAAAAAAGAAGTGTCTTGGTAGCCAAGCAAATGGTACTTTTCTTCTTTGACAAGTCAATTTTCCATATTGACTGTTGGTAAAATTTGAGTGGAAGGTTCTATTCTATTAATAAAGATCTACCACACTCAAATATGTAGATGCAATGATATATCTAAGTTGTCGAAGTGCTTCTTTCTTTAAGGCGCGTTCAAGCCCTGAAGCTAAGAAAAGCACAGGGTATGCGCTTGGTTGTATGCAGAATGAACATATGGCATTAGGATGAGGTTCGATGATGGTGTGGCACAGAGGATAGAGGAAGAGTGACCATAAAGGTTTCATTGATTGAAGTGTTCGAATTGATGACTGACCTATTTATAAGATGGGAACTCATAGTTTGAAGTCAACAAAAGGGCCTATGTCCCAAAGATAGGATAAAAGGACAAAAGGATAGATACGTCATAAACATATTTAGACAATATTTTGCAACTTATAGAGGAATATTAGCTAGCACTAGTACAAGTAACCATATTTTCAGGTGGAACGTTTCTATTGGACATAGTACTTTAGGGTCCGAGTGGAGTTTTTCTATTGATTGATATATTAGATTGAATTCTAGACAATTATTTGGCTGAAACATCAAGCAACCAAGCTCCATTATTTCATTTATTTTTCTTTGCTTCATTACGTTTCTTATTAAGCTCATTTATTAATAAATTTAATTGCTAATACACTAATTATCGAGTTAAATCGATACACGTCTTTAATCTCATAACAAATTCAACTATATCATTTTTTCTTGTAAACAATTACAAACAAGCTAGAAAACATAGGGTCTCCTTGCCTCAACAAAAAAAAAAAAAAAAAATCACCAAAATTGAGAAAATTAAGCTAGCTATGTTCCTCTGACTTAAGAGTTTTATTTCAAACACAAGATATCTTAAACTTTTACATAATCAATTAGATAAATCTTCATTTAGCTAGTGCTTTAGCTTTGAAAAAATTAAGCATCATATCTCTATCAGGAAGATTTTCTTGAACTTCACTACACTTAAGATACTCATCTATCCAAGAACACAAATTAGGAAACTTTTCACTTGTAATCAACACATTTCCAGTAGCTTCTTCAACAATTTCAACCCAAAATGGGATGTAATTTGCAGCAACATCAACAAATCCAATTTTATCTCCACTAAAAAACTTCTTGTCCTTAAGTTCATTGTCAATAATTTTCAGCATCTCATAAGCTTCTTCTTGTATGCTTTTCTCTTGTTCCTCTCCTTTGCACCATAGAGCTTTTCCTACTGCTTCCAAGCACTTGAAACCACAAAGAAATGTTAATTAATTTCACGTATGATTACTGAACTAGTATATGCTTTGTAATACTAATAATTAAGTTATAATTTTTTTATTAGATTGATGTAGTGGAGTTTTACCTATTATAACAATGAAATATAAAATAATTTGATTGATTACTACGTATAACAACTCACCTTTCCATCGAGGAACTTAGCCCAGAAACGTGCAATAGCTCGATCATAAGGGTCTTTAGGCAAGATAGAAGGACCTTCAAATGTCTCATCAATGTATTCAACAATTACGATAGACTCACAAATGGGCTTTCCATTGTGAATTAGTACTGGGATTTTCTTAAGGACGGGATTTGATTCAAGAAGTAGAGAACTCTTGTTTTGTAGATCTTCTTCTATAAATTCATATTTCACTCCTTTAACTCTCAAAGCCCATTCAACTCTACGACTATAAGAACTACCACTAACACCAATCAACTTAACTTGATCTACCATATTTTTGTATTGAAGAATATTTTTTTTAATAGTGGTTTGGTTTAGTCTTCTGATTTGTTCTTTTTCTTATAGTCTTGAGAAATTTTTGAAAATTTCTTGTTGGCCAAGCATATGTATTTTTTCTTCTTTAATTTCATTACATTTGGTAGTTGATTTTGCATTTGCAACTTGTGTTTGTGTACTACAATATATGTGGAAGTCAAAAGTCATATTTCTTTTTGGTATAAATATAAGGAAGTTTCTAAAGTAGGCATCACGCATAAGACATCTTTGAGTGAATGACGAGTCAAAAAGTAACGCTTAAGTGCATGCTTATATATTTCTTTCTTTCCACTTGGGGTTGTTTATTATTGTAATGACCCTAAAGGTCATTTTTGGAAATTTTCATAGAATGACCATTTTACCCCTCTCGATAGTTGCCCCGAGTCCTAATTGTTGTATTTTCGAAGTTGGTTTTGAAGGAAAATTGATGAAAAGTTGAGTTTTTAAGAGTTAAAGTTTGGTTAAAAGTGTTATTTCGATTCATTTGGAGTTTCGAGACTCAAATCGGATTTCCGTCGATTTCAGCAGTTTTAGAATGTCGAAACGGGTCTATGAGAATTTACGGAGTCGAATTTGGAGTTAAAACGAAGATTTGAGGTCCTAAGTTGCTAAAATTGTGAAATTTTGATCAAGAGTTGACTTTGGTCAACAAACGAGGTTCCGGTGTTCGAAATGGAATTCCGAGGGCACCATTGGATTTAGGGGGTGATTCTAAGTCTAGAATAAGTCTTGGTTGAGTTTTTAGAGTCCCCGAGTGCGTTTCGAGTTTTTGAGCCTAAAGTTAGTTTCTTGACGCCTTATCGAATACCGGGTCAAGGAGACCTCGAATTCAAATTCCGATGATTTCATTGAGTCCGAAATGTCATTTTCAAGCTAGTAGCATATTTGGCTTGTGTTCGGGAAGTGCCAAATGAGTTTTGGGTGAACTTTTAAGCTTCTTGGATGTTTTGACACTATTTCAGTAAATTGTGGCAACTAAAGGATTCATTACTAGTTTTAAAGGTCGAAAAATTATTCCGAAGGTTCTGAAACTTTGAGCATGAATTATAGGACTTATCTGCAAATTTTGGTGCATTTTCGCTAACCCGAGATTAGACTTTTATCGCAAATAAGAAATAATTGTTTACCGAGTAGAAATGAAATTTGACTGGGCAAACGAGCATGAAATTGAGCTCCGATTGAACGAGCAGGTCCGTATCATTATTTAAGACATTTACAAAAAAGAATCGGGTCATTTCACTATCGTATGAGGAAATTACGGCCTTTTTAGTGAAAGATTAACTGCTGTTTTTCTGGTGCATAACAGTCATGTACTGTTATAAAAATCTCAGACTGTGTTCATTTGGTATTTTGAGCATATCGGGAGTTCTAGAGATCGGAATGGAGTGATTCTTACGGGTTTCTTCTTGAATTAATATGAGGGTTAGTATTCAATCTTCAATTCGACATTTTCTCATAATTTCTTTATCTGGTTTTTTTTCCTATCCGTAAATCTCTTGGGAAAAATTGGGGTTTTATCGATTTGGACTCCCTTTTTGATGAAAAAGGTATATTTACGATCCTTATGTTATGGGTAAACTGATTTTAACATAAAATTATTGATTCATCGATTATTTTCATCATATTAACCGCGTACAATTTGGACTTTCCCGGTAAAGTTAAAGTTTGATAAATTGAGAATTTCAAGGTCGATCTTAACTCCGTTTTTGATGAAATTTCATATTTGAACTTATCTAAGCATGGGTAAGATGTTTTTCAAGAGATATTTCATTTTCGAGTCGGGGTTTCGGATCCGAATATTTTAGGCTTCTTCAAGAACGTGGATTTTCCTTCAAATTGAGTTTGTGAATTGATTTCAACTCCGTTTTCAAATTGGTTTTCACCATTAGCTTCCAAATACTTTAAGGATCATTTTACATCAAAAATTTCCAGATTTGGGTATCGTTTTCCGGTATGAGACTTTTGGACCGTTTTGCCCTTTTTCCCTAAATTTCTTGATTTTGGTGTCATTGGACTCGAATTGTGATTGTGAATAATTGTTTGAATAGATTATCGTGATCCGGATTATACTCGGAAAGGAAAGGCTCAAGTCAAGTAACTTTTGGAGTTCGTTTTAAGGCAAGTGGCTTCCAAACTTTGTAAAACTCTTAGACTACGCATGACTACTTTCCTAATTGTGTTGGGGAGTAATGGGGATTGAGGATGAGTTTTATTTGTTGATTGAAATTGTTGTAAATGAAAGATGGGGAATAAAACGAGCTAAATGTGTTATATGTGACTTGAATTTGTTGAATAAGTCATGTGATAACTGATATTGAGGGGATAGAAGAGCATGAGTAGGCTATGATTGATACAGACATTGATGTTGAGACAGATGATGTGTAATACTATGATGTGGTCGTGATATGGTTGTGATTGAGACAGGTGATGTGTAATACTATGATGTGGTCGTGATATGGTTGTGATTGAGACAGGTGATGTGTAATACTATGATGTGGTCGTGATATGGTTGTGATTGAGACAGGTGATGTGTAATACTATGATGTGGTCGTGATATGGTTGTGATTGAGACAGGTGATGTGTAATACTATGATGTGATCGTGATATGGTTGTGATTGAGACAGGTGATGTGTAATACTATGATGTGGTCGTGATATGGTTGTGATTGAGACAGATGATGTGTAATACTATGATGTGGTCGTGATATGGTTGTGATTGAGACAGGTGATGTGTAATACTATGATGTGGTCGTGATATGGTTGTGATTGAGACAGGTGATGTGTAATACTATGATGTGGTCGTGATATGGTTGTGATTGAGACAGGTGATGTGTAATACTATGATGTGGTCGTGATATGGTTGTGATTGAGACAGGTGATGTGTAATACTATGATGTGGTCGTGATATGGTTGTGATTGAGACAGGTGATGTGTAATACTATGATGTGATCGTGATATGGTTGTGATTGAGACAGGTGATGTGTAATACTATGATGTGGTCGTGATATGGTTGTGATTGAGACAGATGATGTGTAATACTATGATGTGATCGTGATATGATTGTGATTGATGACATGTGCATATTCATTATTCATCCCATGTGTGAACTATCTGTTGCATGAGTTCTGAGACACTGATATGAGGATGGATGGATATGAGACACAGTTGAGACTAGCTCCGGCTAGAGATATATGAGATGGACTAGCTCCGGCTAGCGATTTGGATGCCGATGGGATCTGGTTCCGGCGGTGATACATGGTCCATGTGTGGCCCCCATGGGTTCTGATTTGAGTATTCAGCGCGGACTGATTACGTCAACAGATGTGTATCGTAGGACAGACATGCATCACGACTACATGACATCATTATTGCATTTTGCATCGCATTTGCCTTATCTTTGTCTGTGATGTGTGGATTGTATCGGTTTACCCTTCTTATGTGGAATTTGATCTACTTGCTCTTATTTGTTGATCTGAGGTTGATGAGGATATACTGTTGGTTCTGGCTGTTGAATATGATCTGTTTAGTATAGGTTGGTTGGTTTGCTGCTAGATTGAAGTTTCGGTGGTTCGGTTGGGATTGAAAGGAGTTGTTTGTAGCTGCTAGTTTTGCTTAGTTTAGAGTTACTTGCGAGTACCTGTGGTTTTCGGTACTCACCCTTGCTTCTACACAATTGTGTAGGTTGACAGCTCTCTCTCAGATTCGGCTTAGTAGTTTCTTTAGCAGATTGAGCTTCGGGACATACTCGAGAGGTAGCGGTTCATTCCAGACGTGCCCTTGAGTTATCTTTACTTTCAGTTTTGTTCTATTCGAGAACTATACTCTGAGACTTGTATATTTTTATTCGAATTCTGTATTTAGAGGTTTGTACATGTGACAACCAAATTCTGGGTAGTGTTGAGTCTTAATTAAAGTCTTCCGCTTATTTATTATCTTTTATTCTCGTATTTCTACTTCTCTATCGTTGTGGTTGGGTTAGGCTGACGTGTCCGGTGGGAAATGGACACGTGCCATCACATCCGGATTTGGGGTGTGACAATTATAGTCCAAAAAGTTATAAGTTCGAAATTTTAACTCATGACTTTTAGTTTATTGTTTATCTGTTTTGGTAAAAAAAGTTGTTTTTGTTAAACTTAATTGACTTTTAAGTCAAAGAAATAAAAAGTAGGGAGAGTTGTAATTAAGTTATTTTTAAATTTTCCACACACTCCCAAAAAGCTAAAAGAAACTTAAAAATAGATTTAACCAACTTTCAAATCAATCCAAACAGGGTATTAAGGTCAATATAGAGTAAAGAAGGATTAATGTCCGGTGTAATTATTGAACTTTATTCATTGTAAAACAAAGGGAAGGGGGCAAATATATGCTCATTAACTTTGCAAAAAGAGGAGGGGCATTGATCTTGTTAGTAAGAACTAAGCAAATATATGAGTAAAGTATTTGGTAAATTGTTAGCTAAGTGCTTACGTATGCCATTCAATATCTTCCACAAACATGAATTAATTAAATAAGCATTTGTTTAATTCTTACGCAACGTTTGGTCCCATGTAAATTAAAGGCAGGAAGATTTTCTTGAATAAAAAATAAGAAATTTAGGACTACCTCGATTTTTTCCTTTTATAAAAGAAGATCATAATTCAAGAGACAACTACCACTAAAATATTCTTTAACATAGTAAATTAGCATTATAACCAAAGTTGTGATATGACACAAGTAAAGTTGTTAGGTTTTTGGTATAGTCCATTTAGTCATAGAGTTGAATGGGCTTTAAAGATTAAGGGTGTAAACTATGAATATATTGAAGAAGATCGAGATAACAAAAGTCTTTTACTTCTTCAATCCAACCCTATTCACAAGAAAGTCCCAGTGCTAATTCACAATGGCAAGACCATTTGTGAGTCAATGATCATTCTTGAATACATCGACGAGACATTTGAAGGCCCTTCCATCTTGCCTAAAGACCCTTATGACCGAGCTTTAGCTCGTTTTTGGGCTAAGTTCCTTGATAATAAGGTATATTCCTATTCACATAATTTATAGAAGTAGTCGATTCTGACTTGCTTGAAATTGAGACGTAGCATTTTGTTGTTAAGTTTTGAGTGTGTACTTTGTAGGTGGGAGCGGTGGTAAATACTTTTTTACGCAAAGGAGAGGAGCAAGAGAAAGGTAAAGAGGAAGTTTGTGAGATGTTGAAAGTTCTTGATAATGAGCTCAAGGATAATAAAAAGTACTTTGTTGGTGACAAATTTGGTTATGCTGATATGGCCGCAAATTTGATGGGACTTTGGATGGGAGTTTTCGAAGAAGCATCTGGAGTTGTATTAGCAACAAATGAAGAATTTCCAAATTTTTGTGCTTGGAGAGATGAATATATTAATTGCAGTCAAGTCAAAAAATATCTACCTTCAAGAATTGATGAGTTGCTTGTTTTTTATCAAGATCGTGTTCGTGCTCAAGCTCCAACTTCTGCTACTCTTCAAAAATAAATGAATACTCATATAAGTTTTGAATTATGTGTTAGAATAAAATTGAGATTCTAGAACGAACCTTAATAAGTGTCTCGTTCTAAAATAATGACTCTAGATTTTGTATTCTCTTATTAATAAAATTACCTGTTAACACAAAACTAGCTTAGCCAACTAGTAATGCACCAAGAAGTGTGTTTGTGTTACTGTTCTAATTTGTTGATTAGTTAGTGATTCTACAATCAATTTCCTCATTGAATCGGAAAAGAAAAGGAAAAAAAACAAGAAAAGTAAGCCACATTGTTTGATGAAGTAGTGAGTGGCATAAGTAAAGAAATATTTAAACTATCTAATCATGACTTATATATGTGTAAGCCACTACAAAAATATATATAATTCATATGTAATACAAGTAAATCTCCATAAAAAATAAATTTTCATTCTTTTGGTGTAAGAACCGAAATACAAACTCTTTATTTTAGTTTTTGGGATAAGGGTCTGAAAAATACCCCAACTTTGGTCGGATTTGTTGTTGCGATACTAAACTTTCATGAGGACCTATTACCTCCCTAGATTATTTAATACCGTATTTTAAACATATATATTTGCCCACGTGGACATAAAAAATAATACAAAATTATAAATAGTAATGTGTCCACGTGGGCACATATATACCTTTAAAATACACTATTAAATAGTTTAGGGGGTAAAAAATACGGTATTAAATAGTCTAGGGAGGTAATAGGTCCTTATGAAAGTTTAGTATCGCAACAGCAAATCCGACCAAAGTTGAGATATTTTTCAGACCCTTATCCCTTAGTTTTAATATACCTTTTAATCTCTCATGTATATAGCTAAAACTGATGTAATTAATTGAACAAACATCATGAATCCAATGATAACAAATTTTTATTGGTGTACAAAATCAAAAAGAAAAATCGAATATTACCTAATGATCATACGAAAACATAATGAGGTAGCTCACCACTGTGTCAAGGTAGATAATTTACCTAATTTGCTTACATTTTCCAACAAGGATTGTTAGATTGAAATTTTCTGTAGCCCGTGAGTTATTGCGGAAAATTTATGCGTTTTTAAGTTTCGATTGAAATTTTAAAACTCGTGCAAAATTAGCTCAATTTTTCATGTTTTGCAGGATGCATTTACAACATTCAAATTTTTGGCTGAAACTAAAGTAAAAAGATAATCAATTCTTTTAATATTTTGACTACCCATATTTTATAAAACAAAAGACATTATCCTGGTTTCATAGTTTTGAGTTTTCAATCATCTATATTTTAAAAATATTTCAAATTACTTTAATATGTTAAAAAAACTGTATTTTTGTGACTAAAATTCAGTAATCGTTTGTAGTGACGAAATTATCTTGAACCATACTCCTATTACAATATACACAAGTCAAAAGTACTTTGTTTTGACGTACATGAAATTTCTTTCATTATTTTAATAATCATTCGGTATATATACTCTTTTTGTTCAATAATATTTATTTACTTTAAGAAACTATAAATAGAAATGTAATTTTATTATATCACCTTTTAAATATAATAGGAAAATGACTATAATTAATGATAAGGATAAATTAAGAACTAAATATCAAATTATCCATTGATTTCATAAAGTGGACAAGCAGTGACGAATTTATACACAAAAAATAGGGTACCGGAACACGTGATCTTTTTGTAAAACTAGATAATTTATGTATATATTTTCTAAAATTTGTATAATATTATATTTTGGCACATATTCTATAAGAAGTCTAACTGATTCATATGATTAAATGTTGAGCTTTTGACCTTGAGGAATAATGATCAATTTCCACTTAATATTTTTTTTTTCGTGCACTCATGTTCAAATCAATTCTCCTTTAATACATTTTTCTTGGTGCACCCATGCTTGAAAAATTCTAAATTCATCTCTGTGGACAAGTATTAATGTTGAACATCTTAAAATAGTATAATGGACAACTATGGTTGGACGGAGGGAGTATTATTTAATTATTTGTTAGCTAAGTGCTTACGCAGGTCGTTCAGTGAATTTGAACAAACATGAACTAATTTAATGTAATATTTTCTCTTTCCAAGTCTTGCACAGTGTTTGATTCGAGGTAAACGAAAATATAATATTATAAGAAGAATTAAAAAAAAAAAATAGAGGAAAAGTTAGGAACCTTCAACCACTCCCTTGATTTTTCCTTCTATAAAAGATGACCATAATTCAAGGGAGAATCATCACTAAAATATCCTTTGACATAGTAAAAGAGCAAACAATTATAACCAAAGTTGTGATATGGAACAAGTGAAGTTGCTAGGTTTTTGGTATAGTCCATTTACTCACAGGGTTGAGTGGGCTCTAAAGATTAAGGGTGTAAAATATGAATATATAGAAGAAGATCGATATAACAAGAGCCCTTTACTTCTTGAATCGAACCCTATTTACAAGAAAGTCCCAGTGCTCATTCACAATGGCAAGCCCATTTGTGATTCTATGGTCATTCTTGAGTACATCGACGAGATATTTGAAGGCCCTTCCATCTTACCTAAAGACTCTCATGACCGTGCTTTAGCTCGTTTTTGGGCTAAGTTCCTTGATGATAAGGTAAATTCGTCTTCATTCAATATATTAATACATTTACTTTAGATCTTATTATATAGAAAATATAGAGATCAGCTTGAAACACTTTTCATAATTTTGTATATAATAATATGGATTAATGAGAATTTATTTAAATAGTCGACTCTGACTTACTTGAGATTGAGGCATAGTATCATTGTACTTTGTGTAGGTGGTAACGGTGGTAAATGCATTCTTACGCAAAGGAGAGGAGCAAGAGAAAGCTAAAGAGGAAGTTTGTGAGATGTTGAAAATTCTTGATAATGAGCTCAAAGACAAAACTTNTTGTATATAATAATATGGATTAATGAGAATTCATATAAATAGTCGACTCTGACTTACTTGAGATTGAGGCATAGTATCATTGTACTTTGTGTAGGTGGTAACGGTGGTAAATGCATTCTTACGCAAAGGAGAGGAGCAAGAGAAAGCTAAAGAGGAAGTTTGTGAGATGTTGAAAATTCTTGATAATGAGCTCAAAGACAAAACTTTCTTTGTGGCTAACAAATTTGGATATGCTGATATTGTTGCAAATTTGGTTGGACTTTGGCTTGGAATTTTCCAAGAAGGCTCTGGAATTGAATTAGTAACAAGTGAAAAATTTCCAAATTTTTGTGGTTGGAGAGATGAGTACGTTAATTGCAGTCAAGTCAAGGAATATCTACCTTCGAGAAATGATTTGCTTGCTTTTTTTCAAGTTTTCGTTCGTACTCAAGCTGCAGCTTCTGCTTCTGCTCAAAAATAAATACATTCCGATTCATCTTTTAAAGTTTCAAATTATGTGTTTTAAACATATTTGTACTTCATTAATGTTGCCCCCACTTACTTGTAACGTGTTCATCTTTTGAAATTCCAAATTATGTGTCTGAATAAAATTGTGAATCTCCATTGATTTCAATAGATTCAATTATGTATTGGTATGCAAAAGAAAAAAATAAAATATTGCCCCACTTGCTTGTACTTCTCACCGGTGTGGATCTAAATTTATTACTCCCTTCATTTCATATTAATTGAATTTTTAAGACATTTTTCATTTTTTAAAATTAACTTAATTGTTCAGTTTTCAAGACTACTTTTAGAGTGTTCTTCCAATTTTACCCTTCATTTGAGTTTTCAATGTGATGACTTCAATAAATTTGATAATAATGAATAAGGGTAAAAATGGAAAACTATGTTCAATTTATGTCTTAGGGTGTGTTTGGTACAAAGGAAAATGTTTTCCAATTTTCTCATGTTTAGTTGGGCTAAATGTTTTGGAAAATGTTTTCCAAATCAACTCATTTTCCTCAAATTTAAGGAAAATGACTTCCCTTCTAAACTTAAGGAAAACATTTTCCAAAACTCTCTTCCAACTTCAAATTAAAAAAAAAATTGTTGAAAAAATCAATTTATTTTGTCCCTACCTTCAAACCAGCCCTCCAACCAACCCTCCCTCCCCCCAAAAATAAAAATAAAAAATAATTTAAAGCTTGTTTTTAAATTCAATTTTTTTACCCACGCTTACCCCTACCCTTACCCCCACCCCCTCCCAAAAAATATTAAAAATTATTTTTAAAAGATATTTTTAATTTCAATTTTTTATTTTTTACCCCCACCCACTACCCTCGCCCCCCGCCCTCCCTCTATCAATTTTTTTTATTGTTTTTAAAAAATATTTTCAACTTCAATTTTTAATTTTTTTATCCCGATCCTCGATCACCCACGCCCCCTCCC